>NC_025997.2:53120784-53175980 GCF_000442705.2 Elaeis guineensis
CCGAGGATCGAGTGAGCATGCTACCACTCAGTTCACTACTCTACTTCAATCTATTTCAAGAGCACTGAACGTACTTGATTCTATCAGACTCACCCTTTCTGTTCAGTCCTTAGCATCTCAGCATTCTCAGCCACCCAGTTCATCTCGCTCTCCTGCTCGTGGCAGAGGCAGACGGGGTAGAGGACGCACTTCTGATCCATCATCTCCTCACCCTATATCTGATGACTCCGATCATTGACTTATCTAGATCCTAGGTGTTAGCATTTTGTTCTAGGATCTATACCTTGGGGCCATGTATTGACAATTAGCTGGTTGAATTTTATAATATGAACTATGTATTGAAACAATTATGGTTTTAATGGAATCAACTTTTACTTATATTTCTACCTTTTGTAATGATGTTGATCATATTATGGTTATATATATTCTTCTTGTTGAAAAATTATCTTCTCTTTGTTGTTGTTTGCTGTTGAAAATTGCTATATTAAGGGGGAGCAAACTTCTATGATAAACTCTAAAAGGGGAGAAATTAAAGAATATTTAAAAAGGAAGAGTTAACCATATTTGATGATGTCAAAAAGGGAGAGAAATTAAACAAAACAAAATTGAAGAAATTAAACAAAACAAAATTGGAGAAATTAAACAAAACAAAATTGGAAATATTAAACAAAAATTGGAGAAATTAAACAAAAATTTTAGAAATTAAATATTTGGAGAAATTAAACAAAAATTTGAGAAATTAAATAAAAATGGTATTTTGAAAAATTAAGTAAAAATTTGAGAAATTTGATATCAGACAGAAATTAAACAAAAAGCCATCTATCAAAAGCAAAATCATAAGTACAATGCAAATAAGTAATTTTTTTTATATGCTCTGATATATTTCAAAATTCAAACTTGCTCTGATATATCTTTTGAAATTTACCTTGATACATCTTAAGAAATTTGATTTACTCTGATACATCTTAAAATTTCTTTTAACTTGCTCTGATACATGATAAAATTTAATCTGATACCGTGTGAAAGCTTCTCTGATATTTGCTCTGATACAGTGTGAAATTTTCTCTGATATATTATAACATTTACTCTGATACATTGTAAAATCCTTTCTGATAATATTATAAAAATTATTATTCTTGCTCTGATACATTGCAAAATTTATTTCTTTTCTCTTGCTCTGATATATCTTAAGCTCAAAATGAGTTAATACACTTAAGCTCAAAATCAACTTTTAAACATACTTTGGCACACATAGTTTTTTTTTTTTTGGCACATAAGTATTTTTTGCTCTGATGCTAAAACTAAAATCGAATGAGAATGGAATTTTCAAAATAGAGCTCAATCTGATAACAGAAAATCAAGTTTTCTGCTCTAACACCAAAATCACATAATCAAATGAGCATATCTTCAAATCCTTAAGCAAATGGACAAATTATTTTTGCATATATATTACATGCCAAAAGAAACATACTCTTTTCAAGCATACACACCTATAATGTATTCTTTTGAAATTAATGTATTCACATTAATATTTTTATTCAAATATTTTATCATCATCAAAAAGGGGGAGATTGTTGCTCCTAGATTGATTTTGATGATTACAAAGCAGATTGAAGGGATACAAATAATTTTAAATTGAAAAAGTCCTTATGCTCTTCAAGGGCAAAATCATAATTTTACTAAAATCCTGATTTGATGGTATCATTTTATAGAACAAATGATAGTATTGGTGAAAATTTCATTATTTTTGGACTTATATTTTTGAAGTTATGAAGGTTTGAAGTGCATGAGTCGACTCATGAGTCAACTCATGGCACTATGAGCTGATTGGCACAAAAAGAAAATTCCCGTGGCACGCTGGATTTTTGGCTTGGCACGACCTGTGAGTCGACTCATGAGTCGACCCACAAGGCATGAGTCGACTCATGAGTCGACCTCTGCTGATTTGAGCCGAAAAATCCAGAAATCAAGACTATCTGATCTGTGCAACAGAAGTCGACTCATGAGTCGACTCCTGTAGCATGAGTCAACTCATGAGTCGACCCCTGCGACGGAAAATGTCAGCAACGGCTATTTTTTTGCCCGTTTTAATTTCCTTTTATGCTTCCTAAAATTGCTCTAATGGCTCTTTATCTGCCTAAATTGTTTTCTCTTGCTTTTAATACTATAAAATGCTTGAAATGGTAAAAGAAATTACAGATTAAATAGCAGATCAAATTGGAGAGAAAATAAGAAGATCAATCGGCAGATCAAAAGAGAGATAAAATTCATTGAAAGGATCCACGAGATAATTTGAGAGAAAAAGAAAAGAGGATCCAAAATCCACACGAGAGATTGTAAAAGAGATTCAAGAGCTTTCAAAGAGAGGATCTTTCAAGCCTATTGTTCAACCTTGATCTAGAGATCTTCCAAAGCTTTCAAGAGATCTTCAATCAACAATCAACCTCTTCTCAAGCATTCGTTCAAGCGTTCATCCACTTTGAGAAAATCCGAAAAGGGGTTCTTCATTTGAGTAAAGTTTTTATTGTTATATTCGCTCATTTAAAGGAGCTGTTATTGTATTATTTTGTGCTCTAAATTATCTTACTCTTGTAAGTAATTGTTCTTGTTTTTGGAGGATTTCCAAAATAAGGAAAGGTTGATCCGAACCTGAAATCGGAGTGTTTTGGGTTTACTTGTATCCGAGAAACAAGTGATCTAGCTTGGGATAGCTAGTGTCGGAGTTTTCGACGTTTTGTATTCAGGTTGAATACAAGTATAGTGGATTGAAATTCCCAAGTAGGAGCTTGGGGAGTGGATGTAGGTGCAGGGTTGGCACCGAACCACTATAAATCCTTGTGTTTGTGGTGTGCTTTATCGCTTCACTTTATTTCTTTATTATATTCTTGCATTCCTGCTTTAGGTAATTAATATTGAATTAAAATCTTTGTCTTGTCCATCATAAGTAATTAATTATTTCTAAAATTTTTAGAAATCCAATTCACCCCCCCCTCTTGGGTTGCATAGCTGGGCAACATTAAGAATCATTCTAGGGTTAAACGATCAATACGATTGATATTTAACCTAGTGCAAGTGTTGCAAGAGGATCGATTAGTAATTCGATTACTAATTGACTTAATTTGATTAAACCAATAGGCTGAGATTAAGTCTAATTGAATATGATTTAATTAGATTTAGTTAGGGTTTGATTTGATCAAGTCTAATTAATTTATTGGATAAGCCAAGTGCAAGAAAAAACTAGTCCTAGTTCAATTAGGACTTGGGTCAACCTAATTTTTAATTTGATTAAAAAATTAAAATAAATTTAAATCTAATTTAATCTAATTAAATTAGATTTTTAATTGGGTTAAGACCTATTTTAATTGGGTTGATCTAATTTTGATTTGATTTGGTTTGAGAAACCAAATTAAAACAAGTCATATGATAAAATCCTAGTAAGACTAGGATTCTACCTTGTGCCACATAAGCCCCCCACGACCTCTCTCTTATTCCATGCCAATTCCTTCTTATTTTATGCGACAAAAATACTCTCCCAGGTCTTCACCATGCCTAAAAGGCTTCCTCTCTTCTTTCTTACATGGAAGATGGTTGTGGATCAAATCCAAGTAGAAATAATTTTGGATTTCAAATTCTATGAGATAGAGTTTTAGAAATCCAAAACTCTTTCCTTTTTGCACCGATTTTATCCAGATTTTTCTTGAGATTTTTATTGCTTTTATGACACTTGATAGGCACCCTTTTCTATTGGTCTATGCACAAAAAGAAGGAGGGGGTGCCCAAGAGTTGGGTACCCCTTATCTTGCCATGTTTGGATAAACCTTGACTAGGTATTTGACCTAGATAAAGACTCTATCATATCCATCTATACAAAATAAATTTTTTTATAAAATTTTTTTAGAAAATAGACCAAAGAAAGACCTTTGGGGCATCTAAAAATCAAAGAGAAAGAAGATTGGGGCATGGAGATATAATAGACACAAAATAGGGTGTCTAGAGAGAGCAAAGAGAAGAAGAAGAGGGTCTTCTTCTAGGGTTGTTGTATTCATCTCTTCCCTTCCTCCATCTTGAGTTTTCTAAGAGCATCTCAGATCTGAAACTCCTCTTCCTACTTCTCATCTTTGGAAGAGTCTAAATCAAGAAGATGGAGGCACCTGATCAACCATCGAAGAAGGATCAGCGTAGTACTAGCATACTGTGCTAATTTTTTGGAGCAGAACTTCTGATCGAGATTCGTGGGCTTGTATGGATGACTCCTGTTGGGTATAAAATACCCACAGCCGAAGTTCTCAACAGGATCAACTCCGAGAAGCTCCGCCCGGACTCCTACGAGAGCCGGGCTCTGCCCACAACTTCAACCGCAAGGAGGACTCCGCCCAAACTCCTACGGGAGCCGGGCTCCGCCCACAACTTCAACCGCAAGGAGGACTCCGCCCGGACTCCTATGGGAGTCGGGCTCCGTCGCCAACTTCGACTGCCGATAAGACCCGTCCGGACTCCTACGGGAGCCGAACTTCGCACCTGACTTTAATTGCAGGGGACTCCACCCGGATTCCTACGGGAGCTGGGCTCCGTCGCCAACTTCAACCGCAAGGAGGACTCCGTCCGGACTCCTACGGGAGTCGGGCACCGTCGCAAACTTCGACTGCCGGTAAGACCCGTCCGGACTCCTACGGGAGCCGGACTTCGCACCAGACTTTAATTGCAGGGGACTCCGCCCGGACTCCTACGGGAGTCGGGCTCCGTCGCCAACTTCGACTGCCGGTAAGACCCGTCCGGACTCCTACGGGAGCCGGACTTCGCACCTGACTTTAATTGCAGGGGACTCCGCCCGGACTCCTACGGGAGCCGGGCTCCATCGCCAACTTCAACTGCAAGGAGGACTCCGCCCGGACTCCTACGGGAGCCGGGCTCCATCGCCAACTTCGATTGCCGGTAAGACCCGTTCGGAATCCTACGGGAGTCAGACTTCGCACCTGACTTTAATTGCAGGGGACTCCACCCGGACTCCTACGGGAGTCGAGCTCCGCCCATGACTTCAACTCCACCCGGACTCCTACGGGAGCCGGGCTCCGCCCATAACTTCAACCGCAAGGAGGACTCCGCCCGGACTCCTACGGGAGCCAGGCTCCGTCGCCAACTTCAACTGCCGGTAAGACCCATCCGGACTCCTACGGGAGCCGGACTTCGCACCTGACTTTAATTGCAGGGGACTCCGCCCGGACTCCTACGGGAGCCGGGCTCCGCCCACGACTTCAACTCCGCCCGGACTCCCATGGGAGCCGGGCTCCGCCCACGACTTCAAGGAGGACTCCGCCCGGGCTCCTACGGGAGCCAAGCTCCGTCACCAGCTCCGACCGCTGTCGAACTTCAACCAATGAATCCGCACTTTCTGGCGCAACACAGCAACCACCACGATCCTGCTCCACTTCCTACGATAGATTTCGTGCAGCTCCATCACTCCTCGACAGACCGCTATGACGGCCACGACTCTGCTCCACCTCCTGTGATGGATCTCGTGCGGCTCCACTATTCTCTGGCAGACCGCTATGATGCCCACGATCCTGCTCCACCTTTTGTAACGGATACTGCACAATTCTTCCATCCGCAGGCAAGTCGCGACAACGGACGTCGCTCCACTCCCTGCGGCAGACTCCACGTGGCGCGCTGCAGTGAGGGCCACGGGTCTACTCCACTACTCCTCACAACAAATTCCTCCTGACGGTGGGCGGCCCACTACGAGACGGTTATAAACGTCGCTATCAGTCTGTTGAGCCCTCCGCCTATAAAAAGGGGATCCCAGATACATTATTCTCTAAGCTCTCATTTTTTACCTCAAAACTCTGCTAAATTCTCCGTTCGAGCACTCCATTCTTGTTGAGGCAGAGAACTGACTTGAGCGTCGGAGGGTCTTGCCAGAGCAACCCCACCTCCGGTTTAGACTTCCTTTGCAGGTCCCGGCGGCGACCGCGACTCCTTCGACTCCAGCTTCTCCGGCGCAAGCGGATTTTTGCACCAACAGGATTGGCGCTAGAGGAAGGGGCTGTGTCTTCGCAGTACCCTTGCTCTTAAAGGAGCGCTCAACGGAGCCACCTCCGATCGTCTCCTCCGGCACCCACTCTTTGTTTCCCCCACGGGATCCTTACTTGATGCCTCCCCGCAAGGCATCCACGCGACGGTCCACGGCCTCTGCGGCCAGATCTCAGGCTCCGACCTCTCCTCCTGTTTCTCAACCTCCTCCTCCTCCCCCGACGGCGACGGTCGGTGCGGAGCAGTTTGACCTGCTGGCGCAGCAGGTCAAAGGCCTCACAGAAGCTGTGCAGGCTATGCAGCAACAGCAGCCGCAGGCATCAGTACGCCTGGAGAGGGTGTCCCCGGAACACCAGAATCCGGCAATGGGGCGGGCCACCTGGGCCAGCCGCCCCATCCTTCCTGGGAAAATGAACCCGAGGGTGGAGAGCCCTCAATCGGACCACGACTCCACCCCTGGAAGATCCTTGCCCCCATTCTGCCAGAGGACTCTCGAGACTCGAAGTCGGGAGGATTTTCTGGACCGGAGGCTCCAGGAGATGAACCGGTGGATCGAAAAACTCCGCCATGCTCCCCCCGCTTATGGTGAGGATATTTGTACTGACCCTCCCTTCTCTCAAATGATCATGCAGGAATCGATCCTGCCAAACTTCAAGCTCCCCCAGTTCGAAAGCTACGACGGGACTTCGGACCCGGTTGATCATCTGGAGGCCTTTCGGATGATGATGCTGCTTCATGGCGCTCCCGACGCCATTCTATGTCGGCCCTTCCCATCCACCTTGAAGGGAGCGGCGAGGAACTGGTACTCGGCTTTGAAATCGGGTACCATCTTTTTCTTTGATCAAATGAGCCACCAATTTGTGGCCCATTTTGTCAGCAGTCGGTGCCCCCGGAAGGGTTCAGAGTCCCTCATCAATATCAAGCAGAGAGAAGGGGAGTCCATTCGGGCCTACATCAACCGTTTCAACATCGCGGCGCTGGAGATCCGAAACTTGGACCAATCAGTCGCAATGGCCGCCCTGAAGGGTGGCCTTCAGAAGAATGACCTTTTATTCTCCCTGGAGAAGAAGTACCCCAGAGATTTTGCTGATTTGCTGGCTCGGGCTGAAGGGTACGCCCGAGCGGAAGAAGCCTTCAAAATGAAGGATGAAGAGACAGTGAGGGAGCGGCAGGCGGGAGACTCGAGTAAGCCCACAATCAAAAAAAGGCCAAGAGAAGCCCGACCGCGTTCTCGATCCCCTCCTGGGCACAAGCGTGCCCATACTCCACCCTGGGTGCGCAGGCAGAGAAGTTCGGATCACGGGGTTCGGCGGGGTTCCCCACCGGGGAGATTCCGCAACTATGCCCCCCTCAACGCCTCGAAGGCCCAGGTACTGATGGAGGTCAGGGAGCAGCTCCCTAGACCGGAGAGGATGCGCACACATCCCGAGAAGCGCAACCCCAACAAGTTCTGTCTCTACCACCGTGACCACGGCCACGACATGGAGGAATGCATCCAGCTCCGGGATGAGATCGAGGAGCTCATCCGGCGAGGTCGACTTGACAGGTTCATCCGACGCAGGCCTGAGGGTAGAGGAGATCGGCCAAGGGCCCTTCCACAACCTGAACCACCAAGAAGGGAGGAGCAACCCGGGGATCGGCCTCCCATCGAGACCATCGACTCCATCACCGGAGGGCCTCAAGGAGGAGCAGACCTTCCGCAATCGTGGAATTCGAGAAACCTGTAAATGTATCACTTACGATCTCACCTTGAATCTAAATTTCTTTCTACTTGACATACTCTTCCCATTTGGCATGGATTTGTCACGACTGGATATAACCCCTTCAAACGCCTGAAACAAAGTTATATTAGGAACGGAGGGAGAACCTCATCCTAACATACCTAAAATGAAAGTCCGATTATCTCGAGATCGGATTGGGGGGAGAGGCCCTGCAACGCCCATATGCACCCCCACAGCCCTGTTAGGGAAAGGAGGAGAACCTCGCCCTAACTTGAGCAAAGTCGAAGGCCCTGTTCTTTTAGACCGGATGGGGAGAGAGGCCTTACAGCACCCTAATGTGCCCCCACAGCCATGTCAGGAACAGGAGGAGGACCTCGTCCTGACATGAGCAAAGTCAAAGGCCCGGTTCTTTTAGACCGGATGGGGGGAGAGGCCTTACAGCACCCTAATGTGCCTCCACAGCCCTGTTAGAGAAAGGAGGAGAACCTCGCCCTAACTTGAGCAAAGTCGAAGGCCCGGTTCTTTTAGATCGGATGGGGGGAGAGGCCTTACAGTGCCCTAATGTGCCCCCACAGCCATGTCAGGAACAGGAGGAGGACCTCGTCCTGACATGAGAAAAGTCAAAGGCCCGGTTCTTTTAGACCGGATGGGGGGAGAGGCCTTACAGCACCCTAATGTGCCCCCACAGCCATGTCAGGAACAGGAGGAGGACCTCGTCCTGATATGAGCAAAGTCAAAGGCCCGATTCTTTTAGACTGGATAGGGGGAGAGGCCTTACAGCGCCCTAACGTGCCCCCACGGCCATGTCGGGAACGGGAGGAGAACCTCACCCTGACTTGCGCAAGGTCGAAGGCCCGAACTCCTACGGGAGTCGGGCTCCGTTCGTGACTTCTGCAGCAAGGAAGACTCCGCCCGCCCTGGCAATGGCCCTTACACGCCCCCGTGGGAACGGGGGGAGAACCTCATCCTGATGGTGACAAAACCCGACCACCCAACAAGATCGGATGAAGGGAAAAAGCCCCTCAGCGGCACCTCCACGCTCTTATGCAACCCCACAAAAAGTGAGGGTAGGGCCCTCACTCTGAGAAGAGGAGGAAAATTAAAAAGGAAGGGTGACGAGCTACAACGGAAACAGATGAAGGACGGACCACACCAAAGACCTAAAGAACTTCATCCCAACAAAGACAGGGAGTTCCTACCAAACACCCCCGGCCTCTAAGAAGACTCCCAACACAAGTCAAGAAGACAGCGACATCCCCGAAGTAATGCAGAGTCCGGACTGCCAAGCTCGGGCTTGCGGCCATGTACGAGAGGAAGGCAAGCTAACGCATCGACGATCGAGCGCCTCCCAACGACGTCAGCGTCAGACAAGTCGAATGACAAGAAAAGTTCGGCGGATGACAATTTAATACAACGCGCGGATGAGGTAACACAAAACACCCTTTTCATTCCATTTCCAAAATACACACTACAAAGCCCGGAAGGCCAAGGAAAGAAAAGCAAAACGACAAAAGCGGGACAAAACAACAAAAAGGGAAGTATATACATGGAAAGACGGAAGGACGAAAAGAGCTCTAAGGAGGCTCTGCTCCCTCCGACCTAGAGTTATCTGCTCCACCCCTCATCTAGGACTGCCTTAGATTCTCAATTTCTTCTTCTAGCTCCCCCCTTTTCTGCAGTGCATCCTGGAGCACCCGACGAAGTCACTGGCTCTCGGCCTCCGCCTCTCGATGCCTCTTCCTCAAGACCTCGAATTTCGCCTCCGCGTCTGCGACGGTCCGCTGCTCGTATGCCAGTTAAATCTTCAGTTGTTGCAGCTCGACTGTCTTTTCTCCGAGGGTGACAGAAATCCCTTCAACGGTTCCTCTTAGGGACTGGAGCTCATCAGAATCCCGGGCGGAAGTGAGCTGAGCCCTGTTGGCCAGCTGCCTCTGGAGATGGGCGACTTCGTCGGTCGCCGCCCTGAGTCTCCCTTTATATTCCTCCACCTGTCTGCGCCAGCTGGCCCGATACACGTCGTGGCTCACCTCGGCATCCTGAAGCTGCCACTGAAGATCGGAGACCTTCTTCGACCACTCCTGGTCGCCGTCGGCCCGGGCCAAGAGCCAAGATGAACTTCCTTCCAGTTGGCCGATCTTCCCCTTCGTGGCCGACAGTTCCGCCTTGAGGGCGCTAATCCTGGCGGCCTGGGCCCAAATTTGGTCGCTGGCGCTCTTCTTGCATTCCTCGAGCTCCTTCGCGAAGTTCGCCTTCCTCCGGCTATACTCCATGATCCCCTTCACATGGAGATTCCGAAAGTGGGTGGCCTCCGCGGTGGCTTCAGAATGACCTTCTCTCAATCTGCAAAACTCGCCTTCCATCTTCTTTGACTTCTTTGTCAAGTGAAGGACTTCCTTCTTCAGCCGCTAGATCGTCGACTTCAGTGGGACCCCCAGGGGCAGGGGAAGTGCTTCTATAGGACACTGCCATCGGAAGGCAAAAGCATCAAAGCACGACTCATCGCAGGGAGAAAAACGGAGAGAAGAAGGGGAGGGAAGAGAAGCCATCCGTGACAAGAAATTCAACTTTATTGATTGGATGATTTTCGAAGACAGAAAAAGAAAAGAAAAAATTGTGATGAAATGAAAATACAAGGTCGGAGGTCTCAGACCTCGGGGGCGGGGGTTGGAGAACTCGACATCCCCGGCAAGGGGGCTACGACAGCAGTGGTGGCTGGCGAGGGACCGGACTCATCTTCGGACTCCTCGCCCAGGAAGCTGAGGTCGAGCTCCAAAAATTTTTTGGCCACCTTCTCTTGGCAGAGCTCGAACCCCTTGATGAACGCCTCCTGGCCAAATTGGACATTCAGGTCCCTCATCTCCACAGAGGCCTTGAATTCCTCTACCGTAAGGACTCTGGCCTCCGAGACCAGAACCGAAATCTGCTCAGCCAAGTTGGCGACCTCGGCCTCCGCCTTTCTCGCCGACTCCTCCAAGGCCTGCCTCTCCTCCTCCCGGGCTTGTTTCTCTCTTTCTAGGGCCTCTTGGAGGGTGGCTACTTCGGCCGTCTTTGCTTGGAGGCGAGCAACCTCGGCCCGGCAGCACTCCTCTACCTGGAGGATGTCCCTCCTCGCACGGTTCACCACCTCGATATTGGCAAGGAGCTGGTGCCCAATCTGCAAGGGCGGCTAGGGGATCATAACAAAGGCCTAATAGCCAGGTAAATGAAGATTCTCTTACCTCAAGGAAGGATCCCAAAGAGTCCCAGGCCCACTGCTCAGGATCGGCGCGGTCGATCCTCTCGACGACGTCGGGCAGAATACAGCCGTCGATCAACCGCCTGATCAGGTCCCTGTCATTGAAGGGATTCTCTGACCCCTCTTCGGAGCAGAGGGACTCGTCAGCAACAGTTCAACGGCTACCCGCCCTGCGGGCCACCGACTTCCTTCTCTTTCTCCTCTCGACTACGGGCGCCTCCGTGGAATGGACCCCCGAAACAGGGGCCCCAGTTGGTGGGCTCCTCGAGGAGACTCGGAGAGCCGTCGCCTCGACATCTGAGGGAATGTCAATCGCTGGAGTCTCCTGGGCGGGTGCGGCCAAGCTCGACTCCTCCGCCCTGCCCTCTTCGCCGATCCGGAGGTCGCGACTCCCTTCCTTTTGTGGGCCCTGAGGCCCCTGGCGAGCATCCACGCTGCTTCGGCGTCCATTCCTTAAAAAAAAAAAAAAAAAAAAAGAAGAAGAAGAAGAAAAAGAAGCAAACCGATCAATCAGGAGTCAGAAATCGAAAAAAAAAAAAGAAAAAAAGAAAAAGAGAGAGAAGGAAGAAGAGGTAAAAAAAAGAGAAAGAAAAAGAAGAAAGGCAGGAAAAAAGAAGATAAAAGAAAGGGTGAAATACTCGTAGGATCCTGGGGGCTCAGGCCGATGTTGAACAGAAATTGCTCCCTCAAAAGATTGGGAAGGGAAGGAGCGGAATAGGCAAGAAGCTTCCGGGCAGCCTGGAGGTCATCCTCCCCCAGGCTGGGGGCCCGACGGACAGAATCCCTCAGAGAGCCCCAAGGGGGCAGGCCCAGCCTCAGGGTCGGACAGTGGACGAAGAGGTATTTCTCCTTCCAATTGTGAATTGAAGAAGGGGCACGTTTCAGCAACCCCTTCTTGCCAAACTGGGGGGAGAAGTACCACCAGTCCTTCGTCGAAGGATGGCGCTTGAAAGTATAGAAGTGCCTAAATAGGGAGAGGGATGGTTGGACCTCGACTACGTGGCAAAGGGAGAGAAATCCTATCAAAAACCTAAAAGAATTCGGAGCCACAGAAGCCAAGGAGATGTCTAAGAAGCGGAAGAAGGCGACAACAAAGGATGGAAGCGGAAGCCGGAGTCCGGCACGGAACGCCTCCTGGTACAGGCAAAAACGATCGGGTGGAGGAGTGCTAGCCCGGTCAGAAGGGCTAGGCAACTCCAGGTCGTACTCCGGAGGGACTCCATACTGAACTCTTATCAGAAGGAGTTCCTCCAGAGTCAGGGAACATGGAATGGCGCCCGGTGCAAAAACTGGGCGGGGCCCAGCCCCAGACGCAGGTTCGTCTACAGAGCAAGGGACCTGGGGGTTTGAGGCGGAAGAACTCCCGAAACTGCAGGGAGCGGAAGAGCCGGACGATATTTCGGGTAGCTTCGAATGAGGGCTCTAAAGATCCCGATGAAGACGGACAGAATGAGGGGCGAGAGGTCACAGGAAACTAACTCGGAGGAACACAAAAAATAATGGCAAAAAAGAGGTCCCTAAGCGGCGGGAAGAAAGATGGAGGTGCTGGAACTAACCTAGATCGCTCTGAGGGACCAGAAGGATGAAGACAGGGACGACTTGAAGGGCGCCTACGGCTCGAGAAGATACCAACTGAAACAGGGCTCTCGAAGGGAAGGCAGACACTGTTAGAACTCTGGGACAGGAATAGGGCCCCTAAAGGTGGAAGGACGGGTTTAAATAGACCCTGAGATCCGACACCATAATGATCGTGAGTCCCCCCAGGCCAGCCCGCGCCCAACACGTGTCCCAGTCCCCCCGACGGGCGGCTAAAAGCGGCTGACAGATCGGCAGAGCCATTATGGCACCGTACCATGGGCCAGTGTACCGGCGGGAATTTTGAAGGGTCCCTTCGTTTCACCCCGATTCGAAAAGACTCCAGCACGTGCACATTTAATGCCAAAATATCTGGGGGCGGTCGTGCGCAGGATTCGAGGGGACAACTTCGGCTATGCCAATCTCTCTGTACTTCCTTCATTCGAAATTCAAACTCGAAAGTAGGGGGACTGGTGTTGGGTATAAAATATCCACAGCCGAAGTTCTCAGCAGGATCAACTCCGAGAAACTCCGTCCGGACTCCTACGGGAGCCGGGCTCCGCCCACAACTTCAACCGCAAGGAGGACTTCGCCCGGACTCCTACGGGAGCCGGGCTTCGCCCACAACTTCAACCATAAGGAGGACTCCGCCCAGACTCCTACGGGAGCCGGGCTCTGTCACCAACTTCAACCGCAAGGAGGACTCCGTCCGGACTCCTACGGGAGCCGGGCTCCGTCGCCAACTTCGACTGCCGGTAAGACCCGTCCGGACTCCTACGGGAGCCGGACTTCGCACCTGACTTTAATTGCAGGGGACTCCGCCCGGACTCCTACAGGAGCCGGGCTCCGTCGCCAACTTCAACCGCATGGAGGACTCCGCCCGGACTCCTACGGGAGCTGGGCTCCGTCGCCAACTTCGACTGCCGGTAAGACCCGTCCGGACTCCTACGGGAGCCAGACTTCGCACCTGACTTTAATTGCAGGGGACTCCGCCCGGACTCCTACGGGAGCCGGGCTCCGTCGCCAACTTCAACCGTAAGGAGGACTCCGCCCGGACTCCTACAGGAGCCGGGCTCCATCTCCAACTTCGACTGCCGGTAAGACCCATCCGGACTCCTACAAGAGCCGGACTTCGCACCTGACTTTAATTGCAGGGGACTCCGCCCGGACTCCTACGGGAGCCGGGCTCCGTCGCCAACTTCAACCGCAAGGAGGACTCCGCCCGGACTCCTACGGGAGCCGGGCTCCGTCGCCAACTTCGACTGCCGGTAAGACCCGTCCGGACTCCTACGGGAGCCAGACTTCGCACCTGACTTTAATTGCATGGGACTCCGCCCGGACTCCTACGGGAGCCGGGCTCCGTCGCCAACTTCAACTGCAAGGAGGACTCCGCCCGGACTCCTACAGGAGCCGGGCTCCGTCGCCAACTTCGACTGCCGATAAGACCCGTCCGGACTCCTATGGGAGCCGAACTTCGCACCTGACTTTAATTGCAGGGGACTCTGCCCGGACTCCTACGGGAGCCGGGCTCCGCCCACGACTTCAACTCCGCCTGGACTCCTACGGGAGCCGGGCTCCGTCGCCAACTTCGACTGTCGGTAAGATCCGTCCGGACTCCTACGGGAGCCGGACTTCGCACCTGACTTTAATTGCAGGGGACTCCGCCCGGACTCCTACGGGAGCCGAGCTCCATCGCCAACTTCAACCGCAAGGAGGACTCCGCCCGGACTCCTACGGGTGCCGGGCTCCGTCGTCAACTTCGACTGCCGGTAAGACCTGTCCGGACTCCTACGGGAGCCAGACTTCGCACCTGACTTTAATTGCAGGGGACTCCACCCGGACTCCTACGGGAGCCGGGCTCCGTCGCCAACTTCAACCGCAAGGAGGACTCCGCCCGGACTCCTACGAGAGCCGGGCTCCATCGCCAACTTCGACTACCGGTAAGACCCGTCCGGACTCCTACAGGAGCCAGATTTCGCACCTCACTTTAATTGCAGGGGACTCCGCCCGGACTCCTACGGGAGCCGGGCTCCGCCCACGACTTCAACTCCGCTCGGACTCCTACGGGAGCCGGGCTCCGCCTACAACTTCAACTGCAAGGAGGACTCTGCCCGGACTCCTACAGGAGCCGGGCTCCGTCGCCAACTTCGACTGCCGGTAAGACCCATCTGGACTCCTACGGGAGCCGGACTTCGCACCTGACTTTAATTGTAGGGGACTCCACCCGGACTCCTACGGGAGCCGGGCTCCGCCCACGACTTCAACTCCGCCCGGACTCCCACGGGAGCCAGGCTCCACCCACGACTTCAAGGAGGACTCCGCCCGGGCTCCTACGGGAGCCAGGCTCCGTCTCCAGCTCCGACCGCTGTCGAACTTCAGCCAACGAATCAACACTTTCTGGCGCAACACAGCAACCACCACGATCCTGGTCCACTTCCTGCGATGGATTCCGCGCAGCTCCATCACTCCCCGACAGACCGCTATGACGGCCATGACTCTGCTCCACCTCCTGTGATGGATCCTGCGTGGCTCCACTATTCCCTGGCAGACCGCTATGATGCCCACGATCCTGCTCCACCTTCTGTAACGGATACTGCGCGATTCTTCCATCCGCAGGCAAGTCGCGACAACGGACGCCGCTCCACTCCCTGCGGCAGACTCCACGTGGCGCGCTGCGGTGAGGGCCACGGGTCTACTCCACTACTCCTCGCAACAAATTCCTCCTGACGGTGGGCGGCCCACTACGAGACGGTTATAAACGTCGCTATCAGTCTGTTGAGCCCTCCACCTATAAAAAGGGGATCCCATATATGTTATTCCCTAAGCTCTCATTTTTTACCTCAAAACTCTGCTAAATTCTCTGTTCAAGCACTCCATTCTTGTTGAGGCAGAGAACTGACTTAAGCGTCAGAGGGTCTTGCCGGAGCAACCCCACCTCCGGTTTAGACTTCCTTTGCAGGTCCCGGCGGCGACCGCGACTCCCTCGACTCCAGCTTCTCCGGCGCAAGCGAATTTTTGCACCAACAACTCCTATAGGTCGGATACATGTGCGGCTTACAACATCATCCTCAAGTCCAGATCAGCAATGTTAGAATGTCTAACTTGCAAGGTAATAGATCTGATCTATTGTTTATTACATACATTAGATGTAGCATAGAAACATGTTGATATGATTAACATGTAGTTCATTCTCTATATATTTTAATTTTTGATTTAATGCCATGCAATAATCATGTAATAGGATCTTAGATTTAGGGATTCTTTAGTTTTATAAAATAAATTTTGATTTATTTTAGTCTTTCGCTGCATCATTTTGAAAAAGTTTCAAGATCTAACCCTGAAACCCTAGATCTAGTTCCTTCAGGCGCACCTTCCCCCTTGGCATGTCCTCCTCCTTGCTGCCCATCCTCTCCAAGCCATAGGCCCTCCTTGAATGTCCCCTCTTGTTAGTGTGAGGCATCACACCAGCACCTCTCTTCCCTCTTTTGGTGGACTTGCAAAGGTGCTTCAATTCAGAGATTCATCCCACTTTCCTGCATTGCCTGGCATGCACGCTGTTGGGTATAAAATACCCACAGTCGAAACCCTCGGCGGAATCGGCATCAGAACAGCTCCGCCCGGACTCCTACGGGAGCCGGGCTTCTCCGCAACATCAGAACGGCTCCGCCCGGACTCCTACGGGAGCCGAGCTCCGCCTTCGACATCAATAGTAGCTCGGCTCCGCCCGGTCTCCTACGGGAGCCGAGCTCCGCCTTCAACATCAACAGCAGCTCGGCTCCGCCCGGACTCCTACAGGAGCCGGGCTCCGCCTTCGACATCAACAGCAGCTCGGCTCCGCCCGGACTCCTACGGGAGCCGAGCTCCACCTTCGACATCAACAGCAGCTCGGCTCCGCCCGGTCTCCTACGGGAGCCGAGCTCCGCCTTCAACATCAACAGCAGCTCGGCTCCGCCCGGACTCCTACGGGAGCCGGGCTCCGCCTTCGACATCAACAGCAGCTCGGCTCCGCCCGGACTCCTACGGGAGCCGAGCTCCGCCTTCGACATCAACAGCAGCTCGACTCCGCCCGGTCTCCTACGGGAGCCGAGCTCCGCCTTCGACATCAACAGCAGCTCGGCTCCGCCCGGTCTCCTACGGGAGCCGAGCTCCGCCTTCGACATCAACAGCAGCTCGGCTCCGCCCGGACTCCTACAGGAGTCGGGCTCCGCCTTCGACATCAACAGCAGCTCGGCTCCGCCCGGACTCCTACGGGAGCCGAGCTCCGCCTTCGATATCAACAGCAGCTCGGCTCCGCCTGGACTCCTACGGGAGCCGGGCTCCGCCTTCGACATCAACAACAGCTCAGCTTCGCCCGGACTCCTACGGGAGCCGGGCTCCGCCACCGACATCAGAACAGCTTCGCCCGGACTCCTACGGGAGCCGGGTTCCTCCGCAACATCAGAGCAGCTCCGCCCGGACTCCTATGGGAGTCGGGCTCCGCCTCCGATATCAACTACAGAGCAGCTCCGCCCGGGCTCCTACGGGAGCCGGATTTCACCTCTAACTTGGACTGCTGGTAAGCTCCGTCCGGACTCCTACGGGAGCCGGACTTCACCCTTAACTTTGATTGCAGCCCAGCTCTGCCCGGGCCCCTACGGGAGCCGGGCACCGTCGCCGATAACAGCACAGCTCCACCTGGACTCCCACGGGAGCCGGGCTCCACCGCCGACACCAACCGCAGCACAGCTCCGACCGGGCTCCTACGGGAGCCGGGCTTCGTCCTCAGCTCCAACCGCTGGTAAGCCCCGTCCGGACTCCTACGAGAGCCGGACTTCGCCTTTAATTTTAATTGCAGGAGGACTTCGCCCGTACTCTTAAGGGAGCCGGGCTTCATCCCCGACACCAACGACTGCAGCCGCGAGCAGACTCCGCCCGGACTCCTACGGGAGCCGGGCTCCGCCCGCAACTTCAGCTCCGAGAGGGTTCCGCCCGGACTCCTACGTGAACCGGACTCCACCTATGACCCCAACCAAAAGGAGGACCTTTCTCGGGCTTCTACAGAGGCCGGACTCCGATCGCTGCCGAGCCTCGATCAACAGATCCGCGCCCCTTGGCCGATCACAATAACAACCATGATCCTGTTCCACTTTCTGTAGCGGGTTCCGCATGGCTCCGTCACCCCCTGCGACAGACCCATTACTCTCTGACAGGCTATGCCAAACGGCCACGATTCTGCCCCGCTCCCTGCGGCAGGTGCTGCACGATCCCACTACTCGCTGACAACTAGCGGCAACGGACGCCGCTCCACTACCTGCGACAGACCCTACGTGGCAGGCTATGACAATAGCCACGAGTCTACCCCACTACCCTTCGCAATAAATTTCCCTGACCATGGGCGGCCCACGACCAGACGGTTACAAACGTCGCCATCAATCCGTTGCCCCCTCCGCCTATAAAAGGGGAACCCAGATACGTTATTCTCTAAGCTCATTTTTCCTATCTCAAAACTCTGCTAAATTCTCTGTTCGAGCACTCCATTCTTGTTGAGGCAGAGAACTGACTTGAGCGTCAGAGGGTCTTGCCGGAGCAACCCCACCTCCGGTTTAGACTTCCCTTGCAAGTCCCGGTGGCGACCGCGGCTTCCCCGACTCCAACTTCTCCGACGCAAGTGGATTTTTGCACCAACAGGATTGGCGCTAGAGGAAGGGGCCTGTGTCTTCGCAACACCCTTGTTCTTGAAGGAGCGCTCAACGGATCCGCTTTCGACCATCTTTTCCGGCACCCAATCCTCCTTCTCTCATCTGATGCCCTCTCACGAGGCCTCTGCACAACTACCTCCGGCTATGGTCGCCGACAAAGGGTGTCCGGATGACCGGTCTCCTCCGGATTCTGTCAATATCATCTCGGGGGAATCCCGACGGGAGGCAAGCAGCACACCAGCCGTGTCCCTCAAGCGGCAAAAAGTTGAAGAGCCCATAGCCTTCACTGAAGAAGACGCCCAGGGAGTCCAATTCCCTCATAACGATGCGGTTGTAGTTTCCTTGAACATAGTAAATTATGATGTCCGTCGCATCCTCGTCGACAATGGGAGTTCAGCCGACATCTTGTTCTACAACGCCTTTTTAAGAATGGTCACTCTTGGCGGTCATCTAAGGCCAATTCGCTCCCCCTTAATAGGGTTTACTGGTGACTCCGTTCCGACGGAAGGAATGATAGCTCTAACTGTGACCGTGGGTCAGCATCCAAAGCAGTCCAGAGCTCTGGTAAATTTCCTGGTGGTAAAGGCGCCATCTGCCTACAATGCGATTCTTGGACGACCCAGCCTCAATGCCCTCAGAGCTGTTGTTTCAACTTACCATTTGAAATTGAAGTTTCCCACCGACCAGGGGATCGGAGAAGTCCGGGGAGACCAAGCACTGGCCAGGCATTGCTACAACATTGCCTTGCAAAGAAGCAATCAAGCGGACCCCTGCCCGGTCGATGGATTGGATACCCGCGATGACCTTGCTGAAGAGAGGGGCAGACCAATTGAAGATCTAATACCAATCCCTCTGAATGATGGGAACACGGAGCATGTGGTGTTAATTGGCTCCAACCTGGGGGAGGAGGTGCGGACGCATCTTGTGGACTTCCTCCGAAGAAATGCGGACGTTTTCGCATGGGTCCCGGCGGATATGCCAGGGATCGACCCAGAAGTCATGGAACATCATTTGGCGGTCGACCCTAAACATCGGCCGACAAAAGAGAAAATCCGGAGTCATGCCCCGGAGAGGCAGAAGGCGATAGCCAAGGAAGTGGATAAGCTTCTCAAGGCCGGATTTATTAAGGAAGTCAATTATCCTGAGTGGATCTCCAATGTTGTCTTGGTCAAGAAAGCAAACGGCAAGTGGAGGATGTGTATCGACTTCAAAAAGCTGAATAAAGCTTGCCCAGAGGACAGCTACCCCCTTCCCAGGATCGACCAACTGGTGGACGCTACCTCGGGCCATGAGCTTCTCACTTTTATGGACGCGTTCTCCGGCTATAATCAGATTAGAATGGCATCAGAAGATGAAGAAAAGACAGCTTTCATCACTAATCGCGGCCTTTACTGCTACAGGGTCATGCCGTTCGGCCTCAAGAATGCGGGCGCCACCTATCAACGACTGGTGAACAAAATCTTCAAAGAGCAGATCGGCCGAAACATGGAGGTTTACGTGGATGATATGCTTGTAAAAAGCAGGTCTTCTGGAGATCATGTTGCCGACCTCGAGGAAACTTTTGGCGCTCTTCGGAAGTACAGAATGAAGCTGAACCCGACCAAATGCGCCTTTGGGGTAACCTCAGGAAAGTTCCTGGGCTTCATGGTATCGGGGCGCGGGATTGAGGCCAATCCAGAGAAAATTCGCGCCATCCAAGAGATGACCGCCCCAAGGTCGATCAAGGAGGTTCAGTGCCTCACGGGAAGAATTGCAGCTCTTAATCGCTTTATCGCGAGGTCGGCCGAACGATGTTTGCCCTTCTTCCAAACCCTCAAGTAGCCGAAAAACTTCTGCTGGACCCCTGAATGCCAACAGGCATTCGAAGAATTTAAAAGCTACCTTAGCTCACCTCCACTGCTGGCGAAGCCCGAACCTGGGGAGGAATTATTTTTGTACCTGGCAGTCTCTCCCACAGCCCTCGCAGCGGTTCTTGTCAAAGAAGAAATGAAAGTCCAGCGGTCGGTCTACTACGTTAGCCGTGCACTGAGGGATGCTGAGACCAGGTATACTAAATTAGAAAAACTGACCTACGCCTTATTGATTGCAGCTCGGAGACTCCGACCTTACTTTCAGGGGCACACGGTGACACTACTCACCGATCAACCGATCAAGGCAGTTTTGCACCGAGCTGATACTTCTGGGAGAATGGCAAAATGGACAATCGAGCTCACAGAATTCGACATCAACTACAGACCTAGACCAGCAATAAAGGCCCAAATATTGGCAGATTTCATAGTAGAGTGCACCATCCCCGAGGAGGCCGAACCTGAGCGAAGCGAAGTTGACGACCTGAAGGCTCGACCGAACTCCCCCAACGAAGAGGCCAGCCCCTCCGATTGCTTTTGGACCCTCTATGTGGACGGATCTTCCAGCATGGTAGGCGCAGGTGCAGGACTAATCTTGGTTAGTCCGGAGGGAGTCATCGCGGAATACGCTCTGCGTTTCGAGTTTCCCACGACAAACAATGGAGCGGAATATGAAGCTCTGATTGCAGGATTAAGGGTCGCCAAAGAGCTCGGAATAGGTCAACTCTGGGTGCGCAGCGACTCCCAACTTGTGGTGGGGCAAGTCAGCGGGAGCTTTGAAGCACGGGAGGACAGCATGGCCAAATATCTTGAGAAGGTGAAGGAGTTCACTCCTACCTTCAGCAGTTTCGACATCAGACAAATTCCAAGGTCGGAGAATATCAGGGCCGATCTTCTCTCCAAACTGGCGACATCGGTTCCGGCCGAACTGCCCAAAGGCATCCTCTTCGAAGTTTTAAAGCATCCGAGTACGGAAGGGCCGCGGCCCGTAATGGAGATCGACCACGAGCCCAGCTGGGTCGACCCACTGACAACCTACCTTAAAGATGGGATTCTCCCCCAGGACGCGAAAGAGGCCCGGAAGCTCCGAAATCAAGCCTCTCGGTACATCCTTTATGAGGGCAAATTGTATAAAAGATCGTACTCCTTGCCCCTCCTAAGGTGTCTCCGGCCCTCGAAAGCTGACTACGCTTTGTGGGAAGTACACGAGGGAGCTTGCGGAAGCCATTTGGGTGCCAGATCTTTATCTCACAAGCTACTCCGCCAAGGATACTACTGGCCAACGATGCATCGTGATTCGATCGAATATGTCAAGAAATGTGATCGATGCCAGAGATACGCCAACATCCAGAGACAACCCGCTACCGAGCTCATGCCCTTGAGTGCCCCATGGCCTTTTGCACAATGGGGGATGGACATTCTAGGCCCCTTTCCCATGGCGTCCGGTCAAAGGAAATTTCTCCTTGTGGCGATCGACTACTTCACCAAATGGGTCGAGGCCGAGCCACTAGCAAAAATCACAGAAGCGAAAGTGCAGGATTTCGTCTGGAAATCAATCGTATGCAGATTCGGTTTGCCAAGAACCCTAATCACTGATAATGGACGGCAATTCGTAGGAGCCAGATTCGCTGAATTCTATGAAGATCTAAATATCTCTCACAAATTCACATCGGTGGCCCATCCTCAGGCAAACAGTGAAGCTGAGGTAACTAACAGAACCCTTTTGCAGGGAATTAAGACAAGGCTTGAGAAAGCGAAAGGAACTTGGGCGGATGAGCTTTATCATGTGCTATGGGTGTACCGAACTACCCAGAGGTTGCCTACAGGGGAGACTCCCTTTGCTTTAGCCTTTGGTACGGAAGCCATCATCCCGATCGAGCTTAAACTCCCGTCGGCATGAGTCGTGGCATTCGACGAACCCCAAAACGCGCAAAGCCTTAGGGCCAACCTCGACCTGCTGGAAGAAAGACGGGAGATTGCTCAGGTTCGGATGGCAGCCTACAGACAGAAAGTTGCCCGGTATTACAACGCCCGAGTCAAGAACAAGGCATTTAAAGTAGGAGACCTATCCGACGAGCTGCTGTCTCGCAACCACAGGGCCAGGGGAAACTTGCCCCGAACTGGGAAGGACCTTACGAGGTCAAGGAAGTAGTTCGGCCTGGAACTTATTATCTTAAGGAGCTCGGAGGAGCCGACCTCCCGCGACCGTGGAGCTCAGAAAACTTACGGATGTACTACCGGTAATTTCATCTTAATCAAAAAATGCGTGCCCATACGTCTTGGGACAATTCAAGCAAACTGTATCAAAAACAAAAGGGCAACCTCGCAAAGTCAAAGGCCCGGTTCTTTTAGACCGAATGGGGGGAGAGGCCTCACAACGCCCATATGTGCCCCCACAGCCCTGTTAGGGACAGGAGGAGAACCTCGCCCTAACTTGAGCAAAGTCGAAGGCCCGGTTCTTTTAGACCGGATGGGGGGAGAGGCCTCACAACGCTCATATGTGCCCCCACAGCCCTGTTAGGGACAGGAGGAGAACCTCGCCCTAACTTGAGCAAAGTCGAAGGCCCGGTTCTTTTAGACCGGATGGGGGGAGAGGCCCCACAACGCCCATATGTGCCCCCACAGCCCTGTTAGGGACAGGAGGAGAACCTCGCCCTAACTTGAGCGAAGTCGAAGGCCCGGTTCTTTTAGACCGGATGGGGGAAGAGGCCCTGCAACGCCCATATGTGCCCCCGCAGCCATGTCAAGAATAGGAGGAGAACCTCATCCTGACATAAGTGAAATCGAAGACCCGGTTCTTGTAGACCGGATGGGGAAGAGGCCTCACAGTGCCGCAACGTGCCCCCACAAGCCAAGCTGGTAACGAGGGGAGAACCTCACGTCGGCTTCTAGCAAAATGGAAGGCCCGGACTCCTACGGGAGCCGGGCTCTAACAGCAAAGAAAACTTTACCCGGACTCCTACGGGAGCCGGGTTCCAACGACAAAGAAGACTTCACCCGGACTCCTACGGGAGCCGGGTTTCAAAAAAAAAAAAAAAAAAAGAGAGGGAAAAGAAGAAGAAGAAAAAAGATCTCATCCGGACTCTTACGGGAGCCAGTCTCCATCACCGACATCAGCTATAGGACAACCCCGCCTGGACTTCCACGAAAGTCGGACCTTGTCTATGACTTTGATTGCAGGAGCCGGGCTGCCCCAACTTCGGGAGGGCTTCTCCGTTCGGACTACCAAGGGAACCGAGCTTGTCCCCGACTTCAGCGGAGAAAAACCCAAGCGAAAAAGGAAAGTAAATAGTGCCCGAAGGCAACGGAAGCTCGAATCCCCGAATTCAAGCCCTAGGAGGAATCTCATGCCCGAAGGGCCCCAAGCAAACCTACAACCACCTACGGAACGACAATTGGATATCTTCGAACGGCGTGAAAGCCGAATGACGACCCCACCTGAACAGAAGAGGTCGTTTATGACCTTGGGACGATGTGAAAAAGAAAAGAAGAGAGCGAAGAAAGAGGAAAGGAAAATGAAGAGGTTCAACAGACAACTATTTAATGCGGGATACAGACGAGGTAACAAAATCTCTTTTCCATTTAACAAGAATATACGTTACAGGACCCGACAGGTCAGGAAAGAGAAAAAAAGAAAATACACGTCATCGCAAGCCTCGCAAAGCACGGTTCGGGCAGGACGAACCGGAGACCGCTCCGAGCTACGAACTCCTCTCTCCGTCTCTATCCTTCTCAGTCGCATTCTCCAGTGCGTGTAACAGCTCTCGCCCCATCTTACCTCACTCTGTTTCCGAAGTCCTAACCTTAGCGAGAAAGGGGTGGGATGGATCTCCGGAGGTGGTAAGGGCAACGGCGGCAGTAGCGAAGACCTGTTTCAAGAAGAACTGGAGTCACCTCGGAAGCAGTAGCGACGCCAGAGATGTGCCTCATCTCCGAAGGCATCACGACAGCCATTCCCCAAGATGCTCCGGCAAGGTCGGCATGCACTACTTCCACCGTCCCCGCAACAAGTTCTACTGCCCCACCGTCGATGCCGACCGCCTCTGGTCTCTCGGCCCCGACGGCGTCAAGGGTCCCGTCATGGCTTATGACGACTGCTCTGCCCTCTTGACCGGTATCACCCCGCCTAGCTACTCCAAAATTCGCGGGCAGAATAGCTTCTCCAACAGCCCCCGTTATTAAAACCCTGTTGTTGAAGGAATTCTTCCTCGGGCCCCCTCTAAAACAACAGAGATTCTCACTGGCAGCCATTCTCCTCCTCGCCTTCCTCCAAGCCCTAAACATTCCCTCAAGAACGGCTTCCAGGGTGGAAGACATGACGTAGGGACCCTCAGAGAAGAATTGGGGGGCTGAAGGAGGCAAGAACTAGCGCAAGGGAAACAAGACTCTCAGACGAAAGAAAAGCGCCAGGATGAAGCCACGAAAGGACTGAGGAGTTTAAATAGCCGACGGATCCTAGCGCAGTTATGGCGGCGAGTATTCCTGGGCCAGCCGGCACGCGCCACGTGTCGCGCTTATCCACTTCATTGCTATCGAGGGTTGACCGCTCACAAATTCTCGTAGCACGACGCTTGGGATCGTATTTCAACGGGGGTTCCGAAAAGACTCTTCATCGAGAAGCGGGCTATGACATACACGCGTTAAATATCAAAATATCTGAGGCGGCAGTGCGCAGGATTCGAGGGAACAGTTCCGGCTGTACCCACCTTTCTCTCTGTGTACTTCCTTCGCTTGAAATTCAAACTCGAAAGTAGGGGGACTGGTGTTGGGTATAAAATACCCACAGCCGAAACCCTCGGCGGAATCGACATCAGAACAGCTCCGCCCGGACTCCTACGGGAGTCAGACTTCTCCGCAACATCAGAACGGCTCCGCCCGGACTCCTACGGGAGCCGAGCTCCACCTTCGACATCAACAGCAGCTCGGCTCCGCCCGGTCTCCTACGGGAGCCGAGCTCCGCCTTCAACATCAACAGCAGCTCGACTCCGCCCGGACTCCTACGGGAGCCGGGCTCCGCCTTCGACATCAACAGCAGCTCGACTCCGCCCGGACTCCTACGGGAGCCGAGCTCCACCTTCGACATCAACAGCAGCTCGGCTCCGCCCGGTCTCCTACGGGAGCCGAGCTCCGCCTTCAACATCAACAGCAGCTCGGCTCCGCCCGGACTCCTACGGGAGCCAGGCTCCGCCTTCGACATCAACAGCAGCTCGACTCCGCCCGGACTCCTACGGGAGCCGATCTCCGCCTTCGACATCAACAGCAGCTCGGCTCCGCCCGGTCTCCTACGGGAGCCGAGCTCCGCCTTCAACATCAACAGCAGCTCGGCTCCGCCCGGACTCCTACGGGAGCTGGGCTCCGCCTTCGACATCAACAGCAGCTCGGCTCCGCCCGGACTCCTACGGGAGCCGAGCTCCGCCTTCGACATCAACAGCAGCTCGGCTCCGCCCGGACTCCTACAGGAGTCGGGCTCCACCTTTGACATCAACAACAGCTCAGCTTCGCCCGGACTCCTACGGGAGCCGGGCTCCGCCACCGACATCAGAACAGCTTCGCCCGGACTCCTACGGGAGCCGGGTTCCTCCGCAACATTAAAGTAGCTCCGCCCGGACTCCTATGGGAGCCGGGCTCCACCTCCGATATCAACTACAGAGCAGCTCCGCCCGGGCTCCTACGGGAGCCGGATTTCACCTCTAACTTGGACTGCTGGTAAGCTCCGTCCGGACTCCTACGGGAGCCGGACTTCACCCTTAACTTTGATTGCAGCCCAGCTCTGCCTGGGCCCCTACGGGAGCCGGGCACCGCCGCCAATAACAGCACAGCTCCGTCCGGACTCCCACGGGAGCCGGGCTCCACCGCCGACACCAACCGCAGCACAGCTCCGACCGGGCTCCTACGGGAGCCGGGCTTCGTCCTCAGCTCCAATCACTGGTAAGCCCCGTCCGGACTCCTACGAGAGCCGGACTTCTCCTTTAATTTTAATTGCAGGAGGACTTCGCCCGTACTCTTAAGGGAGCCGGGCTTCATCCCCGACGCCAACGACTGCAGCCGCGAGCAGACTCCGCCCGGACTCCTACGGGAGCCGGGCTCCGCCCGCAACTTCAGCTCCGAGAGGGTTCCGCCCGGACTCCTACGTGAACCGGACTCCACCTACGACCCCAACCAAAAGGAGGACCTTTCCCGGGCTTCTACAGAGGCCGGACTCCGATCACTGCCGAGCCTCGATCAACAGATCCGCGCCCCTTGGCCGATCACAATAACAACCATGATCCTGTTCCACTTCCTGTAGCAGGTTCCGCACGGCTCTGTCACCCCCTGCGGTAGACCCATTACTCTCTGACAGGCTGTGCCAAACGGCCACGATTCTGCCCCGCTCCCTGCGGCAGGTGCTGCACGATCCCACTACTCGCTGACAACTAGCGGCAACGGACGCCGCTCCACTACCTGCAACAGACCCTACGTGGCAGGCTATGACAATAGCCACGAGTCTACCCCACTACCCTTCGCAATAAATTCCTCTGACCATGGGCGGCCCACGACCAGACGGTTACAAACGTCGCCATCAATCCGTTGCCCCCTCCGCCTATAAAAGGGGAATCCAGATACGTTATTCTCTAAGCTCATTTTTCCTATCTCAAAACTCTGCTAAATTCTCCGTTCGAGCACTCCATTCTTGTTGAGGCAGAGAACTGACTTGAGCGTCGGAGGGTCTTGCCGGAGTAACCCCACCTCCGGTTTAGACTTCCCTTGCAGGTCCCGGCGACGACCGCGGCTTCCCCGACTCCAGCTTCTCCGACGCAAGCGGATTTTTGCACCAACAGGCGATGTAGAGGACCTGCAGTTCCAGGCCTATGCGAAGGTTGAATTTATATTTTTGAGATTTGATCCTCAATTTTACAGTAATTTAGATAAAAATTTGATCCTTATTTAGATAGATTTATAGAAATTTTTTAGATGCAACCCAGATTATCCATGAGAGACAGATTTCTTTCCCTTCACTATATAGGTTGAGTATCTGTTGGACCTAAATCTATTTGGAAAAGGAGCTACAAGATTGGTCGGTAATGTCTCAACTCGCTTAAACCTTGAGGTGGGTTCTACAAGTGACTTGGGTGGCTTGTCAACCTCCGTTGATTCGGGCTCCTTAGACTCAGTTTGATCGATCAATTCCTCACGAGGTGGTTCAGATAGTGGCTCTTCTTGATCCTCAAATGTACCCACATGATTATCTACTTATCTCCCAGACTTGAAGGTGTAAATTGCATTTGCATGGTTGAATCGACCTTCAGGTTGGGATTGTGGACTGGATTTGCCTCTTGGGTTAGGTCTAGTTGACTTGGTAATTTTGCTTTTTCTCCTCTTTCACTAATGATGGTAGCCAACTATCCTAATTGCATCTCCAATCAAACTATCACTTGGGTATTGACTGTCAGAATTTGGCTCGTGGTTTGTATGAAATTATCATTGGTTTTCATAAAATCATTGAAGGTATTTATGCTGTTAGAAGTTGATTTCACCAAAACCTCTAACCCTTTTTCCAGTGTATTAAGCCTTTGATCATTGCTGAAGCTTGGTAGGTTATTCGATCATTGAGTGGGTCTGAGGTTAGGCTAATTGAAGGTAGGTCTACTTGAATTTGACCCTTGTGACCAAGAAAAATTAGGATGGTTCCTCCATCCTGAGTTGTACGTTGGTGCATAGGGGTCATTTGTGGATCTGTAATAAGCAGCATTGACTTGTACTATTTTATTCTCAATTGAGCCCATCAAAAAGGGACATACTTCCATTATGTGGTCTGTGGCATTACACCCATTGCAAGTGGATATTAAAACTTGGTTCACTTGGGTGTGTCCCTGGAGTTCTAAGGCTTCAATTCTTCGGACCAAGATAACAATTTTAGCCTCAATAGCTAGAAAAGGTTGAAGTTGATGTACTCTTCCTCTTGAAGGTGTGAGTCTTTTGGATTTCCTAGTTATATCCTATTGTAAGTACTTCTCCGTTAGGTCCTTTAGAAATTGTTAGGCTTCTATAAGCTCTTTATTCATGAACGGATCCTGACACATTGATTCTAGCATTGTTCTAGAGTTTAGGTCTAATTCCTCATAAATGATTTGGCACATTCTCCAAGTTTCTATTCTATGGTGTGGGCATTGACTCAAAAGATTTTTGAAGTGATCAAAATACTTCTAAAAAGACTCACTAGGTAATTGATAAAATTGATTAATTTTATTCCTAAATTTGGCAGTCTTATGGTGTGGGAAAATTTTTTTTCAAAATATTTTAACAAAATCATCCCATGACGCTATGGATTGGTTAGAAAGAGTGTATAACCACTTTTTAGCACTATCTTTGAGGATAAAATTGATTAATCTAAGTTTAACAGCATCCTCAGTGGGCTGTTGGAGCCGCATCGGGGTGCATACTTTCTCAAATTCTCTCATAAAAATATATGCATCCTCGATTTTGATGAATTTGAGAAGCATGTTTATGATCTAGGGTTTAATTTCAAAATTGAGATCAGTTTGTAGCAGTCGGATACATCCTTCAGGACTTGTGGTTGATCAATTTCACTCAAGTGTCCTTAAGATCTACTGGACTTGATGTAGGGTTCAACTAGATTCTAACTAATCATCCAGATATCCTTGTCCAAGAAGAAAGTTGAGAATTTTTAGTTATTTTTATTTTTTATTTTTTGAAAGAAGAGAGAAGAGGAAAGAGAGATAGATGAGAAAAGATTTATAAAGATAAGTCCAAAGGAGTCATAAATCTAGAGATGATAGAGAAGAATATTATTAGGTTTAACGTTTGTGTGTTAGCAATTAAGTTATGCAATCAATCCTTGCTAAGGGTTATCCTAAATCTAAACAGATCCTAATTATTCTAAGGCCGCCTTCGAGCACTCCAAGTAAAAGATCAGCTGCTCAACTGGCCAAATAAATATAAGGTTGGTGGGGATCCCTCCATCGCTTTCCTTAGACACCAATTAAAATTGATTAGGTAAGCAAACGAAATCAATTAAATAACTATCTTCTTTTGAAATTTTATCTTTGAACCACCTTTTTAGACATCAGTCAAAATGACTAACCCTAATCCAGTCCAACTCTTAGGACCCCTTGTCCTATTGAGCTCAAGAGTTCTTAAGGGCTAATGTCTAATTGATTTTAAGTTAAGGTTTAGGTCAATGCAAAATGCAGGGTTGTGGTTTGTGGGCTAAAGGAGGGTGATGAAATCTTCACCTTATGTTGTTTATGGGTTATGCCCCTAAGATGTGTTATGAAGATGTTATGCAAAGAGACAAGATGTCCAAGCAAATTTGAAAGTTTTTATTATATTTTTTATTTTTATTTTTATTTTTATTATGCTAACAAGAACAAAATGTAATTTAGAAAATAAGGCAACTAAAATGAAGCAATAATAATTAAACAAATTAACTAAGAAAGTAAATTTCGGAGAAAAAAAAACAACATGCCTAGATCTCCAGCAACGATGCCAAAATTTGATTGCTATTATAGGCAGTCAAAAATAAAAACCAACTCAAACTATATAGATAAGATGAGTTGAGATCGTATCTTTGGAGATCTAGGATAATTGTTTCATGAAGAAGTAATAAAAGAGAATTGATTGTAAAAAAAATTAAAAATAAAATAGCTAACTAAAATTAAACTGCAAGTGTAAAGTAATTTGTAAACGAAAGCAAGTCAGAAAAATAATCCAGAAATCTCGAATCCACCATGTAAAATAGATTTTATTTTTTTTATATTACAATATTAATATTTGTGATTAGGGTATTAGTATAGTTTATCTCTGAGATATACGGATCATATCTGTAGATCACGGCTCATCCATTTGGAGTATAAACTATCTAAATCTAATTACAAGATATAAGATTTAATTTAACATATGATGATTTATCTCTCTTAAGCACGTATCATATTCGAAGATCACGGTACATCTGTAGAGGGTACAGACCGTGCAGACTAAATCAATACTTTAGAAAAATAAAAAGATATGAAATAAAAGTATAATTTTATTATATAAAAATTAAATATAAAAAAAAATAAGAACCCATTTACGGGCTTCATCATCTTCCCGAGTTGAAAGAGTCTAGCCACGTATAGAGATCTCCAATATTTCCTCCATATTCTCTCCTTTCTCCCAAAGTTTAAAACAATAATCAGAAAAGAAAAGAAAAACTTCTGCTGCCGCTTGCCTCTGTTTCTGTTGCCCGCTTCTGCTATCTCCTTAGATGCTTTTTCTTCATATGCCCGGGTCCTTTTTATAGCCTCCAAAATCCCCTAAGTCCTAGACATGTTCAATACCTTGATTCCTCTCAGAATAGGACTCCTTGCCGGCTTATTTCCGCATCCATCATGCATCTCAGGCCACGCATTCACACATCCGCTCTCTGTTTGCATCTCAGGCAAGCCCACTTAAGCCACCCAGGACTTGTTCCCTGTATCAGGCGCATCACCGCGTCCGTTAGAATCCACTCGGACCCGCTCTCTCAGGACCACTCGAAGACCTCGCTTGAAGCACGCCCATCATCTGCTCGCCATCATTGCGCCCAAACCCGCAAATGCACTGCGCCCGCGAACGCCATGCCCGAATGCCCTCTTATGCATCGTGACAAAAGATCGGGGGCTCCTGTTCCAGTGCACCGTGCATGGACCACACGGTGGGTTGGTCCATGAGCTACACGATAAACCGTATGGTTTTTTTTTATTTATTATTTTTTTTTTCTTTTTGACTTTTGGGTTTCGTTCGGGATCCGTTTTGAATTTGATTTGCTCTCAATTTTCTTTCTTTTAACCTGCGAGTTGGACTTTTTGTATTGATGATCATTTTTGCTGCAAAATACAAGTAAAAGCATCAATTCTTAAGAAATAAAAATCAATTAGTGGATATTTTAATACTTCTTTTGAGATATTTAATGTATTTATCAATTAAATTGAAGGTAAGTCAACCCAGTCTCAGAATGGATCGACTACATCTCAGAGGAGGGGCCAAATAAAAATAAGCATTTTGAAATTTTTAAGCCGATACGTAGGTGAGTCGACTCAGTCTAAGACTGAGTCGATTCAATCTGAGACTAAGTCTGCTCAATTTTGCAGGCAGAACTGCACAGATTTTCTATTTAGGTTTAGGATCGAATTTGATCCTAGGTGACTTAAGACCTTGGTTTGAGAGGTCTTAAGGGGCTAATTCATGATTTGGGCTAGGATTAAGTCTAAGAGGCGAGTGCTATTGGGAATTGTGTCCTAAAGTCAATCGTTTGACGATTGTGTTAATTATAAATATATATAAATTAATAAATAATAAAAATTATTTAATATTTTTTATCACAAAGATATATCTTCGAATGAATTCTTATGTTGGGATGAAGTTCTTCGGACTACTTTGATCGATAAAAGATGATTTATCGCGTAGCCCTTGATGGATCACGCAAGGATTTCATGCATGCATTTCAAAATTTTCAATAAAAGAATATTAGATCAAATAATTTAATTTATAAATACATACATAAGATCTGATCTTAAAACTTCTACAAATAGATTTATAACATGAATTTATATGCATAAAAATCTAAATCTAATATTACAAGCGTTTGAACAAGAACAGCAATTAGTGATAGATCTAATCTACCACTTCTAAGATTTCAAATTAAATACCAGAGCATGGGTAGTCAATCTTCATAATTGAGAATGTAGATCTGAAAGTCATCTCTGATCGCTCGTAGCCGCACAAGCGTTCGGCCTCTATGGATGGTCCACACAAAGTCTTCGGACCGATCAGCCCTCTGTGAGAGTGCTAGCTCGCACAGTCAGCTTCTGATGGCAGATCTGATTTGATCTCTTCCTTCGATTATCTCAAACCTTTTCAAGATCAAAGATGGATTAGAGGGGATGCTGAATGGTAGAAAAAAATATGATAAAGACTCACTTCCCTAAGATTTTTCTCTCACCCAAAATCTTAGAACAGTTCTAGGTCGCTCACCCGAGAGGAGATCGATCTCCTCTTTTGTTCATGCCAAGGAAGAAGGAAACCCATCCAAACCTCACACCCCAAAGAAGTACTTTTGACCCTCTTTCTCTCTGATATCTCACAGTGAAAAGCTCTCTTTATTTGGTGCAGAAAAATGTGGCTTTTTTATAGTTGTCGCGTAAACCAGATAAGATAGGATAAGGGCTGGAGTTTATTATAATTTAAATCATTTTGAATTTTAATTTAACTCAAACTTTTTCTCACCCTTATCTAACTTAAAAGTAGACTTACCAGAGAAAATTGAGTATGAAAATCAATTAAGAAGATTTTTTTTTCTCATACACAATGGGCACCTTCAGAAACTACCAACGTGTGGAAGGATATGGATAAGGTTTTAAGTTGAAATTCAAATCAATTTGAATTCAAATCAAAACAAACCAATTCTTATCCTTAATGGATGACAAAAAAAGTATTATTTTCTATTTTTCTCATGCATAAACTAATTTTATGTGGTAAGAAAAGGTGTGAGATAATTTGGATGGCGCAAGGGAGAGAGTCCCACTTATTTGGGACTCTAGGGTTTAACCAATTGAATTTCTTTCAAACCCAATCCAATTAGACCAAAATAAAACATAATCAACCTAATCTAATTAGATTTCTGTAACTTTAATTAAATTTTATCAAATTAATAAATTAATTGAGCCATAGAACCGATTAAATCAGGATCATTTCTCCCTTATCGATTAGGTCATCTTATAACCTAAACAGACTTGACCTGATTGAATCCAATTCAATCAAACTTGATCCAAACTTTAATGATCAATTAAATTGAACTAATTAGTGATCTAATCACTAATTAATCCTTCATTAATTATAGAGTCTAGTGGGACTTTTCCTTAAAGTCTAGTGGGACTCTTTTAGTGGGACTTTTCTCTAGAGAAAAGTCTAGTGGGACTTTTCTCTAGAGTCTCCGTTCAGTGGGACTCTTCAGCAGAGTCCCCGTCCAATGGGACTCTTTACCAGAGTCTCTATCTACTGAGATTCTTCAGATTAACCATGTGATCAGAGAAAAACTTCAAATGTATGTGATCCTATAGGTTTGAACCTAAGCCGGTAGCACAGGAACTGATTTCTGTACCAATCGGAGTAACATCTAGCAATGGTGCCCGACATCTAGATAGGCCGAATATAGGCAAAGCAACACTCAAGAACCTATTTGAATATAGTTACTATATAATTCATCCCTTTGACCCTTGATGCTAGGATGACTTAGAGTTTAAACTGAAGGAACTAGATCTAGGGTTTCAAGATTAGATCTTGAAACTTTTCAAGATCAAACAGCGGAAGACTAAAATAAATTAAAATTTATCTTATAAAATCAGAGAATCTCTAGATCTAAGATTCTATTACATGATTATTATATGGCATTAAATCAAAAATTAAAATATAAAGAGCAAGAACTACATATTGATCATATCAACATGTTTCTATACTACATCTAATGTATGTAAAATATAATAGATCAGATCTATTACCTTGCAAGTTAGATGTTCTAACTTTGCTTATCCGGGCTTGAGGATGATGTTGCAAGCCACACACACATCCAGCCTCTAGGAGTCATCCACACGAGCCCACGAATCATGATCAGAAGTCTTGATCCAGAAAATCAGCACAGTATGCTAGTACTGTGTTGCGTACTGTGCTGATCCTTCTTCGATAGTCGATCAGATGCCTCCTTCTTGATTTGGACTCTTTCAAAGATGAGAAGTAGAAGAAGGAGTTTTAGATATGAGACACTCTTAGAAAACTCACAGATGGAGAAAGGGAAGAGGTGAACACAGCAACCCTAGAAGAAGACCCTCTTCTTCTTCTCTTTGCTCTAACCCAGACACTTAGTTTTGTGTCTATTATATCTCCATGCCCCAACACCCTTTCTCTCTAATTTTCACACACCATAAAGGTCTCTCAATGCTCTATAATATATAAAAATTTAAGAAGAAATTCATCTTAAATAATAAGATATGAATAATTCTTGTCTAGGTCAATTACCTAGTTAAGAAAAATCCAAACAAGGCAAGACAAGTGGTGCCCAACTCTTGGGTGCCCCCTCCTTTTTCTACCATGGACCACCAGCAAAGAGCATAAAATATGTGCCATAAAAGCCATAAAAATTTTAAAATAAAATTGGATAAAATCAGTGCCATAGGGAAAGAGTTTTGGTTTCCTAAATTCTATCTCATAGATTTGAAATCCAAACTAATTCCTACTTTGACTTGGTCCACAACCACATTCCATGTAAAGAGAGAAAGAGTGAAAAACTTTGAGCATGTGTGAAGGCCTGAGAGAGAAGGTTTTGTCACACAAAATAAGAGAGAGTGGGCGTGGGGGGCTAAGGTGGTGCAAGGTGGAATCCTAGTCTTACTAGGATTCAATCTATGACTTGTTCAAATTTGGTTTCTCAAACCATTTCAAACCAAAACCAAATCAACCCAATTAAAATAAATCCTAATCCAATTAAAAATATAATTTAATTAGATTAAATTAAATTTAAATCTAATTTAATTTTCTAATCAAATTAGAAATTAGGTTGATCCAAGTCCTAATTGAACTAGGACTAATTTTTTCTTGCACTTGGCTTATCCAATAAACTAATTGGACTTGATCCAATCAAGTCCAAACTAAATCTAATTAAATCATATTCAATTAGACTTAATCTCAGCCTATTAGTTTAATTAAATTAAGCTAATTATCTATCGAATTACTAATCGATCCTCCTGCAACACTTGCACTAGGTTGAATATCAATCATATTGATCGTTTAACCCTAGAACGATTCTTAATCGTTGATCAACCATCCGATCGGATCATGAACTCTAATGTATGTGACCTCATAGATTCAAACCTAAGCTAGTAGCATCAGAATAAATTTTTGTATCAATCAAAGTGACTATCCAGCAATGGTACCCAACAGCCGGATAGGTCGAATGTGTAGAATAACATCCTTAGAAGCCATGCAGATATAGTTTCCATATAATTCATCTCCTTGACCAAAATGCTCATAGGACATCCCAGAGTTTAACTGTCAACTCTGATCAAGTTATCCACATTGTATTTTAAAATATCAAATCCATCTGATGGATTACCCTGGCCAAGGTTTTGCTAAATTGAAATACAGTGACTCATTCTTCTCCAACTCTTGGAGTGGTCAATTCCATCTTGATCACACTCCGACTTCGCAAGTACTTGACTGTGCCCAGAAGCCTTTCATCACTGAATTAGAAATTCAGTTAGTCCAGTACCAAAGTATAGTGAGTTGCTTGCAAGTCACTGAGGCGATCTCAGGTCTAAGGGACACTTATACTTATATCCCATCAGAGATATTCTCGACAGTAGAATGCTCTGGAGTTGGTCATGTTCAATGATGATGTACCCTTATATCTTACCTGTATGCCATACTAGTATCTTCACACTCTTTGGTTAAGAGGACAACCAACCCATATAGCCTACAGAGACCTATGCTCGATACAAACTATCATCCTTATTAACAGCCCATCATTTGATCATGAACAGTTTTAAGGACTAATCAATAAATCCTCTCTTTATCGAACCTAAATAGTCCTAAGAACTTCATCACAACAATGGAGTTCGTTAGAAGATGAAAACTTATGATGAAAATATCAAAAATATATTTTATTTATTAACAAATTAATTATAATATAAGGTTGCTCAACCGTCAACAGGTTGACGATTGGTTTTTGAAACATATTTTCCAACAACTCCTACTTGTCCTAAAGCCACTCGGTACAATATCTAATACCCATCTTCGACTTGTGGTTGTCAAACTCCTTTATCGTCAGGGTTTTAGTGAAGGGTCGGCCAGGTTCTCCTTTTCGTTGATTTTCTGAAGGTCGATGTCACCTCGATCCACGATCTCCCGGACTAGGTGGAAGTGACACAAAATATGCTTTGCTCACTGGTGTGCTTTAGGTTCCTTCGCCTGAGCAATGGCACCAGTGCTATCGCAATAGAGCAAAATCGGACCATCGAGGGAGGATGCTACTCCAAGCTCGATGATGAATTTTCTCAGTCACACAGCTTTCTTCGTGGCATCCGATACTGCGATGTACTCTGCCTCACAAATAGAGTCTGCTACAGTATGCTGCTTGGAACTCTTCCAGCAGATGACTCCACCATTTAGAGTAAAGATATTATCTGACACGCTTCTGCTGTCATTATGGTCAGATTGAAAGTTGGAGTCTGTGAACCCCACAAGTTTCAGATCTGACTCACCATAAACCAACCATTGGTCCTTAGTATTTCTCAATACTTAAGTATGGCTTTAACCACTTTCCAGTGATTTTTTCTAGGATCAGATTGGTATCTACTCACTACTCCTAGTGAGTATGCCACATCTGACCTTGTACATATCATGACATACATGATAGATCCCACAATCGAAGCATATGAGACTCTACTCATACGCTCTCTCTCTTAAGGAGTTGTCGGACAATCCTTCTTAGAGAAAAAAATTTCATGGCCTATCGGTAGATAGCCCTTCTTGAAATTCTCCATGCTGAACCTCTTCAGCACAGTGTCTATATACGTGGACTGGGATAACCCAAGCATCCTTTTAGATCTATCCCTATAAATCTTCATCTCTAGGATGTAGGATGCTTCACCCAAGTCCTTCATGAAAAACTGTGATGACAACCAAATTTTTATTTCCTGTAGTGCAGGGATGTCATTTTTGATTAAGAAAATGTCATCCACGTATAAGACAAGGAATACCACAACTGGACCATTTGTCTATTTATAGATGCAGGGCTCTTCTCCGTTCTTAACGTAGCCATATATTTTGATCATCTTATCAAAATGCATGTTCTAACTTTGAGAAGCTTGCTTCAATCCATAAATAGATCTCTGAAGCTTGCACACCTTGGATTAATCTGTGGATGTAAATCTCTCAGGTTGTATCATATACACCTCTTCGATCAGCTCTCTATTCAGGAAGCTGTCTTTACGTCCATCTGCCAGATTTTATAATCCAGATGGGCAGCTATTGCAAGCATTATCTGAATGGATTTGAGCATTGCCACAAGAGAGAATGTCTCGTTATAGTCAATACCATAATGTTGACAATACCCCTTGGCAACCAGACGGGCTTTATAAGTCTCCACCTTTTCGTCTGTGCCCCTCTTCCTTTTGAAGATCCATTTACACCCAATGGGTTTAACCCCTTCAGGTGGGTCAACCAATGTCCATACATCATTGACCTTCATGGACTCTATTTCGGATTTCATGACTTCAAGCCATTTTTTGAAATCAGGTCTCTGCATTGCATCCATATAGGTGATTGAATCCTCATCGTTCTCATCAAGTTTGATGGGATCACCGTTCTGGATCAAGAAACCATAGTATTTATCCGGCTGATGCAGTACTCTACCGGATCGTCTTAATGGTGGAGGTACATTAGGCTCTGGATATGATTTAATCAAATCCGACTCAGGTTCAACTATTGGTATCAGTCCTTCTACCTGTTGAACTTCATCAAGTTCAACCTTAGAGGCAATGGTTCCTTCACCAAAGAACTCTTTTTCTAAAAAGATAGCCTTAAGACTGACGAATACCTTTTGTTCATAGCATGGTAGAAAAAATATCCTTTGGTCTCTTTGGGGTATCCTATGAATGTATATTTGTCAGACCTAGGTCCAAGTTTATCTGTAACTAACCGTTTGACATAGATCGGGCACCCCCAGACCCTAAGGTGTGAAAGTGCTGGCTTACGCCCTGTCCATATCTTATATGGAGTCTTAATTACAGACTTACTTGGAATCCTATTTAACAGATAACAGGTCGATTCGAGTGCATATCCCCAGAAGGATATCAGCAAGCTGGCAAAATCCATCATGGATCGGACCATGTCTAATAGAGTCCGATTTCTCCTTTCAAACACACCATTATGCTGTGGTGTTCCTGGAGGAATCCATTGGGAGAGAATCTCATTCTCTCCTAGATATGTGAGAAACTCACCAGAAAGATATTTTCCTCCTCAGTCAGATCGAAGAGTTTAAATATTCATCTCAGTTTATTTTTCTACTTCACTTCGGAATCGTTTGGATAGATCATCTATGAAAGTGATGAAGTAGAAATATCCATCTCTAACACTTGTGCTCATGGGCCTACATACATCAGTATATACTAAGCCCAAGAGCTCAGTAGCTCTCTCACCTTTTTCAGTAAAAGATGACTTGATCATTTTACCAAAAAGACAGGACTCACAGGTTGGAAGTGATTCACAATCACTAACTTCGAAGATTCTCTCTTGAGTCAACCTCTTTATCCTGTTCTTGTTTATATGACCTAGCCTATAGTACCATAAGTAGATATCTGATACACAACTAATCTAGGGTGCTTGCCAGTAGTATAGACTACGTTAACAGGTTGTGATAACATATATACACCATTGTTCAAATATCCACAAAAAATAGAAACACCATTCATAATGATATTACAACCTTATTTCTTTATTAAAATTTCGTAATCATTTTTGGCCAGAAGGTCTACAGAAATAACATTTAAAAAGAAACTGGGACAGAAATGATAATTATTAAGAACAACAGTATGGGACTCAAATACAAGTTTCAAGATTCCTAATGCTAGAACTAGAACTGATTTTCTATCTCCAATGTTCAGGAACCTCTCACCTTGCTCAAATCTCCTACTGACCTGCAACCCCTACAATGAATTGCAAATATGGTAAGGGCTATCGGTATCCAATACCCAGTCAGTTATATCATAAATAAAAAAATTACAAAGAGTTATCATATAAATACCTTGCCCAACAACAGCTTGCTTCTTTCTCTGCCTGTCCGGGTCTAGGAAGGCAATGTACTGAGGACAGTTCCTCTTCTAGTGCCCCTGCTTCTTGCAAAAGAAGCATTTAGCTTGACTTTTATTGGGCTTAATCTTTCTAGTCTGGCCCTGCACTGATGTTCCAGCCTAAACTTGCACTTTCTTCACTTTCTTCTTCTTGTTCTTCTTCCCTTTCTCAAAGGGTCGAGAACCAGAAGACGAACCTCCCACTAAGTTCACCGACTCCTTGTGGAGTTGGTGATCCTTCTCAAAGTTCTGAAGCAACCCCAGTAACTCATGGTAGTTTACTTCAGGCTTTGTCATTCTATAATGAGTGAGGAATGAGAGATAAGACTTGGGCAGCGAGTTCAGTATTGCACCTTTCCCAAGCTGCTCATGCAAGGGAAAGCCGAGCTTGCTCAAACACTCCATCAACTCGATCATGTACAATACATGATCAGTGATAGAGGCACCATCCTGTATTTTGGCGTTGAAGATGGCACAACTAATCTTGTGCTTCTCTGCATCATCGGGTGTGCCAAAGGCATCCTCCAACACTTGAAGCATGTCCTTTGGCTGAGCCATCTCAAATCTACGACTGAACTCGTTGCTCATGGCAGCTAGCATGATGCAGCGCACCGTGGTCCGATCATTGAGCCACTTCTGATAAGTATCTCTAACTGTTCCACGTGCATTGACAGCTGGCTCCTCAGGTGTAGGATCCGTTATCATATATAAGATCCGTTCATGCTCCAGGACTATCTTCAACTTTCGGTACCAGCTATCGAAGTTGGGTCCCACCAAATTTTTATTGTCCAACAATGATCGGAGCGATAGGAAAGTGACCATATCTGCACAAAAAAAAAATCATAACCTAATTAGCAATTGATTCATTAAACCTAAAGATTTGGACTTTAATCAAAAGATTTCTTCCACTATTTTATTCGAATTGATAGCCTCTACCTCCAATTCGAGGAATTACCCTAATTCCTTAGTGGGAACTAGAATCCACTTAGACTGCACACAAGCCCAACTTTGGTTGGCCAACCCATGTACATCTAAGGGTAGGTTCACAACCAATTATTTTTTTAAATAATTTTTAGCAATTTTAATTTTGCCCCAGTCCCTAATCAGTAGGCTTTGGCCTCCACTGAAAAGGTCTGGTTAGGTCCAACCATTAACATGACCATACTTGGCCCATCTAGCCAATGAATAATTAGGCCCAACTTTGGTTGGCTAACCTAACCACCATTTAGAAAAATGCAGTCAAAAAATTATATTATGAATGACAATTCCATCAGCCAATAAGCACCAGGCCTTTGGGCCTCCAATGATTATCCAATTGATAGACTCATTATCATCCACTTAATGGGAGGCTATGATTTAGTTATCACCATAACTATTTTATTTTAAGAATCAAATAATTTTAAAAAATTTAATTGATTTAGAGGAGGAGGTCAGAAGAACCAGCTTATCATGATCCTCCCACTGGCTTCACCAAGTCAGCTTAAGGGAGACCATTAAAAGGGCTGGTCTAAGAGCACCTAAATCAGTCATACTAATTTACCTAGCTGACATGGGTCAGCTCGAATAGTCAAGTGATCCGATCAAAATATAATTTCACCAAGAGGCCAGGTAAGTTCGATCGGTGGGAGAGTCTGCTAAAGCTTACCTTAGATACCATCAGAAATGATCAGGTAAGCAGACTGCTAATTAAAAACCATCGGTCTGATTTACCTGAGACACCAACTGATTTCATTAGTTTCAATTCGATCAACCTAACAGTTCGTGCTAGACCGCTTAGCCAAGAATCATGTCCATTTGGTTCTCGTTAAAGACATGGACTTGACCAACTACAACTATTGTAATTGATCTAGAGAATCTTTGATCAAATCTAAGACAATAATTGATTAGATTTAGTCAATTCTCTAATTAAGTCCATCTTTAATCTAATCTTAGGTCTAACCCAATTAATGGACCTAATTTCCACTAACCCATTAACCCAATGTGTTATGATTTGTGTCTTAGGTTCTTCAATTCACAATCCTAGAACCTAATTAAACAACTTCTTAATTCTCAATTAAGTTTTGGGCTGAGGGTTGGGGTTCGGCTTTTCGAAAATAATTTTCATATTTGTAAAATATTTTTACAATATGGTTCTACCAACCAAGTTGCATGTTTGATTCATAATCAAAATATAAATGAAATAAGCATGAAACTACTTTAGATCTAATTTAAACAGGTTCATGTAATTCAAATAATTTCAACTTTAAACTACGCAAATTTTTTAGATAAATATATAATGGTTCTTTGCGCAGAAATTATTAACAAATAGATTTTATTTTAGATTTAAATACCTTTTAAATCTAATAAATCATAAATTTAATCTACATCATATCTAACAAATTTATAATTAAAGATAGATCTATATGAACTAGGACAACCTTTGCACTGTAAGGGGTAAACCTTACAGCAGGACAACCTACAGTTCGTGATTGATCTAAAAATTTTAATTTCAGATTTAATAATTAGATTATAAATTAGATCTAATCTAAGAAATAATCTAAGCATGTATAAATAATCATGTAATAAATAATCTAGGCTCTGATACCAATTGAAGGAACCAAATCTAGGGTTTCAGGATTAGATCTTGAAACTTTTTCAAGATCAGACAGGGGAAGACTAAAATAAATCAAAATTTATCTTATAAAATTAGAGAATTTCTAGATCTAAGATCCTATTACATGATTATTGTATGGCATTAAATCAAAAATTAAAATATAAAGAGCAAAAACTACATATTGATTATATCAACATGTTTCTATACTACATCTAATATATGTAAAATATAATAGATCAGATCTATTACCTTGCAAGTTAGATATTCTAACTTTGCTAATCCGGACTTGAGGATGGTCTTGCAAGCCGCACATGCATCCGACCTCTAGGAGTCATCCACACGAGCCCACGAATCACGATCAGAAGTTCTGATCTAGGAAATCAGCACAGTATGCAAGTACTGTGCTGATCCTTCTTCGATGGTCGATCAGATGCCTCCTTCTTGATTTGGACTCTTCCAAAGATGAGAAGTAAAATAAGGAGTTTTAGATGTAAGACACTCTCAGAAAACTCACAGATGGAGGAAGAAAAGAGGTGAACACAGCAATCCTAGAAGAAGACCCTCTTCTTCTTCTCTTTGCTCTAACCCAGACACTTAGTTTTGTGTCTATTATATCTCCATGCCCCAACACCCTTTCTCCCTGATTTTCACACATCCCAAAGGTCTCTCAATGCTCTATAATCCATAAAAATTTTAAGAAAAAATTCATCTTAAATAATGAGATATGAAGGCCTAAGAGAGAAGATTTTATCGCACAAAATAAGAGAGAATGGGCGTGGGGGGCTAAGGTGGTGCAAGGTGGAATCCTAGTCTTACTAGGATTCAATCTATGACTTGTTCAAATTTGGTTTCTCAAACTAAATCAAATCAAAACCATATCAACCCAATTAAAATAGGTTTTAACCCAATTAAGAATCTAATTTAATCAGATTAAATCAGATTTAAATCTGATTTAATTTTCTAATCAAATTAGAAATTAGGTTGACCCAAGTCCTAATTGAACTAGGACTAGTTTTTTCTTGCACTTGGCTTATCCAATAAATCAATTGGACTTGATCTAATCAAGTCCAAACTAAATCTAATTAAATCATATTCAATTAGACTTAATCTCAACCCATTAGCTTAATTAAATTAAGTCAATTAGCAATTGAATTGCTAATCAATTTTCCTGCAACACTTGCACTAGGTTAATATCAATCGTATTGATTGTTTAACCCTAGAACGATTCTTAATCATTGATCAACCATCCAATCGGATCATGAACTCTAATGTGTGTGACCTCATAGGTCTGAACCTAAGCTGATAGCATAGAAATAAATTTTTATACCAATCGAAGTGATCATCTAGCAATGGTACCCGACGGTCGGATAGGTCGAATGTGTAGAACAACATCCTTAGAACCCATACAGATATAGTTTTCATATAATTCATCTCCTTGACTAAAATGCTCATAGGACACCTCAGAGTTCAACTGTCAACTCTGATCAGGTTGTCCACATTGTATTTCAAAATATCAAATCCATCTGATGGATTATCCAAGCCAAGGTTTTGCTAAATTGAAATACAGCGACTCATTCTTCTCCAACTCTTAGAGTGGTCAATCCCATCTTGATCACACTCTGATTTTGTAAGTACTTGACTGTGCCCAGAAGCCTTCTGTCACTGAATTAAAAATTCAGTTAGTCTAGTACCAAAGCACAGTGAGTTACTTGCAAGTCACTGAGGCAATCTCAGGTCTAAGGGACACTTATACCTATATCCCATCAGATAAATCTTAACAATACATCCATTATGTATCTCAATCTGATAAATCTTGTGACTCCTCATAAGGATTGCCTTGGCCAAGATCTCACTAAATTAAATTACAAAGTATTCTCTCCAATCTCTTAGAGTGGTCAATTCTATCTTGACTCACGCACCGACTTCACAAGTACTTGACTATGCTCAAAAATCTTTCGATCTTGAATTAAAATTTCAGGTAGTCTGGCACCAAAGCACAATGAGTTGCTTGCAAGTCATCATGGTAATCTTAGGTTGGAGGGATACTTATATCCATATCCCTTCGAAGTGACTCTTAACAGTAGAGTACTCTGGAGTTGATCATGTTCAGTGAAATATACTTCTATATTTCATCTGTATGCCATACCAGCATCTCCATGCTCCTTGGTTAAGAGGATGACCAACAATATATGGCACATAATGACCTACACTTAATATGTCTATCATCTTAGTAATAGCATATCATTTGATCGCGAACTCATTTAAGGACTAAACGATAAATCCTTCTTTATCAATTTAAAATAGTCTTAAAGACTTTCATCATAACATAGATGTTCGATATAGAAGATGTACAAGCTTATGATGAAAATTATCAAATAAATATTTTATTAATTAATTCATATATAATTACATCAAATAGCACAACCATCAACAGGCTGACGATTGGCTTTAAGATACATTTTCCAACAACTCCCACATGTACTAAACCAATCGATACAGTATCGTGTACCCATCTTCATTTTATGATCTTCGAACTCCTTTACCGTAAGGACTTTAGTTAATGGATCGGCCAGGTTCTCCTTTCCATCGATCTTTTGAAGGTCGATGTCACCTCGATTCATGATTTTTTGGACCAGATGGTAGTGATGCAAAATATGCTTGATCCGCTGATGTGATTTCAGTTCTTTCGCTTGAGCAATGGCGCTAGTGCTGTCACAGTACAACAAGATGGGACCATCAAAGAAGGGTGCTACTTCGAGCTCGTTAATAAATTTTCATAACCACACAGCTTTCTTCGCAGTATCAGATGCCGTAATATATTTTGCCTCGCAAGTAGAGTCGGCCATAGTGTGCTGCTTAGAACTCTTCCAGCGATTGCTCCACCATTCAAGGTATAAATATATCCTGACATGCTCTTGCTGTCGTCATGATCCGACTGAAAATTGGAGTCTGTAAACCCCACAAGTTTTAAGTCAGATTCTTCATAGATAAGCCACTGATCCTTAGTATTTCTCAAATACTTAAGGATGGTCTTTACGACCTTCCAATGGTTCTCATCTGGATCGGACTGGTATCTACTCACTACTCCTAATGAGTATGCCACGTCCGATCGTGTACATGTCATGGCATACATAATAGATCTCACTGTCGAAGCATCTGAAATTCTACTCATATGCTCTCTCTCTTGAGAAGTTGTCGGACAATCACTCTTCGAGAGAGAAATTTCTTAACCTATCGAAAAATAGCCTTTCTTGGAATTCTCCATATTGAACCTTTTTAGTATAGTATTAATGTATATCGACTGAGATAATCCAAGTAACCTTTTAGATCTATTTCTATAGATCTTCATCCCAAGGATGAAGGATGCTTCTCCTAAGTCCTTCATGGAGAACTGTGACGACAACCAAACTTTTAGTTTTTGTAATGCAAGAATGCCATTTCCAATTAAGAGAATATCATCCACATACAAAATAAGAAATATTATTATCGAGTTATTAACCCACTTGTATATGCAGGGTTTCTCTCCATTCTTAATGAAGCCATACATTATGATCACTTTATCAAAATGCATGTTCCAACTTCGAGATGCTTGCTTAAGTCCATAAATAGACCTCTGAAGATTGTACACCTTTGACTCATCTATGGATATGAAATCTTTAGGTTATATCATATATACTTCTTCTTTCAGCTTTCTATTTAGGAAGGCTGTTTTCACATCCATTTGCCAGATTTCATAGTCCAGATGTGCTGCTATCGCAAGCATGATTCGAATGGACTTGAGCATTGCCACAGGAGAAAATATCTCGTCATAGTCAATACCATAATGCTGACGGTAACCCTTGACAACTAAATGAGTTTTATAGGTCTCCACCTTCCCATCTGTACCCCTCTTCTTTTTGAAGATCCACTTACACCCTATGGGTTTTATCCCTTTAGGTGGGTCAACCAATGTCCATACATTATTGACTTTCATGGAGTCCATTTTGGATTTCATGGCTTCCAACCACTTATCGGAGTCAAACCTCTGCATCGCACCCATATAGGTGATCGGATCCTCATTATTCTCATCATGTTCAACTGGATCACTGTCTCAGATCAAAAAATCATAGTATCTATCCAGTTGATGCGGTACTCTATCAGATCTTTTTAAAGATATTTCTACAATAGGTTCTGAATTTGATCTAATCAAGTCCATCTCAATGGGTTTACTAGATTATGTCAGTTCTTCTACCGATCGAACTTCATCAAGTTCAATCTTTGAGGTATTAGTTTCTTCTCCAAGAAACTCCTTTTCTAAAAAGACTGTCTATTGCTGACGAACACCTTCTGTTCATCAACAAGATAGAAGTAATATCTCTTAGTCTCTTTTGGGTACCCTACAAATAGACACTTATCAGATCTAGGTTCAAGCTTGTCAGTTTTTAGATATTTAACATAAGCCAGACATCCCCAAATCCTAAGGTGAAAGAGTGCTAGCTTACGTCCTATCCACATCTAATGTGGTGTTTTACTTACAGACTTACTCGAAACTTTATTTAAAATATAACAAGCTGACTCAAGTGTATTTCTCCAAAAAGAGATCAACAGACTTGTAAAGCCCATCATGGATCGAATCATGTCTAACAAGGTTCGATTCCTCCTTTTCAATACATCATTATACTGTGGTGTTACGGGAAGGATCCATTGTGAGAGAATCTCATTCTCTTCTAAGTATGTTAAAAACTCACTGGAGAGATATTCTCCTCCTCGGTCAGGCTGAAGAGTTTTAATACTCTTTTCAATTTATTTTTCTACTTCATTACGAAATCATTTGAACATTTCAAACGATTCTGACTTATGCGTCATTAAGTAGATGTGCCCATACCTTGATAGGTCGTTTGTAAAAATAATGAAATAATAATATCCACCTCTGGTACTGATGTTTATCGATCTACATACATCAGTATATATGAGCCTTAGAACTTCACTAGCTCGCTCACCTTTTTAGTAAAAGGTGACTTGGCCATTTTTCTAAGAAGACAAGACTCACAGGTTGGAAGTGATTCACAATCACTGACTTCAAAGATTTCTTCTTGTGTCAACCTATTTATTCTGTTCTTGTTAATATGACCTAACCTACAGTGCCAAAGGTAGATATCAGAGACATTACTAATTCTAGAATGTTTGCTGGATGTGTACATTATACTAACAGATTGTGACAATATGTAAATACTATTGTTTAGCTATCCATTTATCACATTAATATCATTCATAATGATATTAAAATTATATTTTTTTATTAAAATTTTATAACCATTCATGATCAAGAGGCCTATAGAAATAATGTTCAATAAAAAAAAAGGACAAAAGTGACATTCACTAAGAACAATTATATTCGACTTGAATACAAGCTTAATAATTCCTAATGCTGAGCTTGAAATGGTTTTTCATCTCCAATATTGAGAAATTTTTCACCTTCTTCAATCTCTTATTGACCTGCAAACCCTATAATGAATTGTAAATATTAAAAGGTTTTTTGGTATCTAATACCCAGGAGTAGAATCACAAATTGAGAAATTATATGGTGTTATCATATAATTACCTTATCCAGCAATAACTTACTTCTTTCTCGACCTGTTCGGATCTAAGGAGGCAATGTACTGAGGATAATTCTTCTTTCAATACCCCTTCTTCTTGTAATAGAAGAATTATGTCAGACTCTGAGCGGACTTGAGTTTCTTGATCTGACTGGATTTGGGTGCCCCAGCATTTTGCACCCCTTCCTTGTTCTTCTTGTTCTTCTTCCCTTTCTTAAAGGGTTGAAGTCTAGAAGAAGACCCTCCCACTACATTCACTGACTCCTTTTGGAGTTGGTGATCCTTCTCAAAGTTCTGCAGCAATCCCAACAAACCATGATAATTGATCGCAGGCTTTGTTATTCGAAAATGAGTAAGGAAAGAGAGGTAGGACTTGGGCAGAGAGTTTAGAATGGTATTTTTTTCTAATTTCTCATGCAGAAAAAAGCCAAGCTTGCTTAAACACTCAATCATTTTGATCATGTACAGTACATGATCGATGACTGACGCTTCTTCCCTCATTCGAGCGTTGAAGATAGCACAAAAAGTCTTGTGTCTCTCAACATCATCGGATGTGCTAAAAGACTCGTTCAATATTTGTAACATGTCCTGTGACTGAGCATTCTCGAAATGATGACTAAACTCATCATTCATTGCTGTCAGCATAATGCAACGAACCATAGTTCGATCATTGAGCCACTTCTAATAAGTGTCTCTGACCATGCTAGCGCATTCAGAGCCAGCTCCTCGGGTACCGGATCTGTCAATACATACAAGATCTGTTCGTGCTCCCTGACTATTTTGAGCTTTCGATACCAGCTATCGAAATTTGATCCCATCAATTTATCACTATCTAATAGTGATCGGAGCGATAAGGTGGTGGCCATAACTGCAAAAAAAAATCAAAACTTAATTAGTATATGAATTGATTAAGCCTAAAGACATCATTTTTAGTCTAAAGGTTCTCTCACTATTTTATTCGAATTGATAGCCTCTACCTTTAATTCGAAGAATTACACTAATTTGTTAATGAGTATTAGAATCCACATGGACTGCACATAGGCCCGAGTGTGGCTCGGCCAACCCTTATGCACCCATGGGTAGGTTCTTAATCAATTGTTTCACCAAACAATTTCTAGCATTCAATTTTGCCCCATACATTGTGGGTTTATTCAGTGCAGGGGTAAAATGGTAATTTTAAAACTTTTTTCAAAATCATGATTTTATAGTGAAAAAATATTAATTAATCTAATTAATTAATATAAATTTATCCTACACTAAGATCTAAATATGATATATAGCATGTATGCATTTAAATTTGAAATTCGAATTTTAACAATAAACACTTTATTGTAATGTGTTCAGAACACAATACTTTTGTGTGGGTAGTAGATCGCCGCAATCTGATCACCGTCGGAAGAGTCTAATCATCACGATGCAGCCACACAGTATATCTGACCTCTGTGGATCATCCATATGAAGCTTCCGGTCTGATCGACTCCTCACGAGTGCTAGTTCGTTGTAGAGCCCTTTTGACGGTCGATGCTGATCGAACTCCTCCGATCGATGTCTGTCGATTCTTTGAATGCTCCGGATCATCAACAGATGTGCTTGAGAGAATATTGAAGATCTTCTTGAGATTTTGTTGGGTCACGACACTCGTAGCTCACTTTCTCACTTTTCGAATCCCAGGCTAAAACTCTAGGGAACTCATCGAAAATATTGCATCCACTTTTCTTTCTTTTCTTTCTTTTTTCCTTGGAAGGATATGGACTTCCTTCTCATGCACAAGACTTCTCACACCCCAAAATTTTTCTCCAAAAATCTTCTTCTTGCACGCCCCACTCTTCTCCTCCTTTTATAACAACGTCAAACATCTTATCCAAAAGAAATGATAAAGATAAGTAATTGCACATTTGAATTCAAATCAAATTTTGAATTCAAATGGACACCAACTCATCCGTTATCCACTAAAGATATGAGGCATGGCTTAAATTGTGCATGAAGTGATTTCATGAGAAACCTTTTCTCATGTAATAAATGGGGCATAAAAAAAGGGATAAGGTGCAAAGATTGATTGCCCATTCAAATTCAAACTTTATTTTGAATTTGAATGGCCAACCAATCATCCTTATCCATTCATATGGCACATTAAAGTGGGGCGTGGAGAGGGCTTGGCGTGAGGAAAAAATTCATGAGAAGTTCCTTCTCATGAATTCAAATGGGTGCAATGGAAGTGAGGTGGCGCATGGAGATTGGGTCAAGGTGGTTTAATTATTTAAACCAACCTAATTGAACCAAATAAGTTAGATCCAATTAGACTAATTTAAACCCAACTTAATTAGACTTAATTAGGCTCAATAAAATCCTAATCAAAATAAGAATTGACTAAGCCCAACCCTTGATCAAATCAAAGACCAAACCATCTTGACGATTAGGTCAGCTCTTAACCTAATCGGGTCAAACCCAACTGAATCCAATTCAATTGGACTTGATCCAAAAATAATTACTCAATCAAATTGAGTTAATTAATGATCAAATCACTAATTAAACCTCTTATAAATACTGAGTCCAAATTCGATGGGCAATCGGACATCAGAATTCATCGATATGTAACCCTGATCGAAAAGTCCCAACCAGTGGGACTCTTGACCCCGGTACCCATAATGTGTGGAACTCGTGATCAGAAAATCTTGATTCTCGATCATGGAGTCCCAAACATGTAGGATTCTACATCAGCCATCAGATCAGATAGGAACCTCTAATGTGTGTGACCCCGCAGGTTCGAACCTAAGCCGATAGCACAGGAACCAATTTCTGTACTAATCGAAGTGACCATCTAGCAATGGTACCCGACATTCAGATAGGTCGAAGAGTCACAATCGCAACACTCAGAACCTACATGAATATGGTTACTGTATAATTCATCCTTTTGACCTCTGTGTTTAGGATGACTCAGGGTTAAACTGTCAACCCTGATTAGATCATCCGAATCGTGCTCAACTCAAACAGTCCTGTGACTCCTCACAAGGACTACCCTACCAAGGTTTTGCTAAATTAAAATATGACTGTACACAGCTCCTAAATTGGAGTGGTCAATCCCATCTTGACACACGCATCGATAAGTCAAGTACTTGACTACACCCAACAGCCTTCCATCACTGAATTAGAAATTCAGGTAGTCCAGTGCCTAAGTGCAGTGAGTTGCTTACAAGTCACTGTGGTGGTCTCGGGTCGGAGGGATATTTATACCCATATTCCATCGGAGCAAATCTTGATAGCAAAAATAGCTCCAGAGTCGGTCATGTTCAGTGCAGATGTACCATTACATCTCACCTGTATGCCATACTAGTGTCTCCACACTCATTGGTTAAGAGGACAACCAACCTATATGGCACACAACGACCTATGCTTGATAAACATTGTCATCCTTGGTAACAACGTATCATTTGGTCGTGAACAGATTTAAGGACTAAACGACAAATCCTCCTTTGTCGAGTCTAAATAGTCCTAAGGACTTCACCACAACATAGGAGTTCATTAGAAGATGAAATATTTTGCGATGAAAAATATCAAAATAATTTTTATTAATTCATATTCATGTACAAATATAAAAATGAGCACAACCGTCAATTGGCTGATGATTGGCTTTGGGACACTATTCCCAACAATTTCTCACTTGGCCTAAAGCCAATCGGTGCAGTATCTAATACCCATCTTCGACTTGTAGTTGTCAAACTCCTTCACCGTAATGGCTTTAGTGAATGGGTCAGTCAAGTTCTCCTTCTCATCGATCTTCTGAAGATCGACATCACCTCGATCCATAATTTCTCGGATGAGATGGTAGCAGCGCAGAATATGCTTCGTCCGTTGGTATGCCTTTGGTTCCTTCGCCGGAGCAATAGCTCTAGAGCTGTCACAGTAGAGCAAAACTGGACCAACAAGGGAGGGTACTACTCCGAGCTCGATGATGAATTTTCTCAGCCACACCCATTCTTTGGCAGCATCTGATGCGGTGACATATTTTGCCTCGCAAACTGAATCAGCCACTGTGTGCTGCTTGGAACTTTTCTAACAGATAGCCCCACCATTAAGGGTAAAAATAAATCCTGACACACTTTTGCTGTCATCGTGATCAGACTGGAAACTAGAGTCTGTAAACCCTATAAGTCTCAAGTCTGATTCACCATAAACAAGCCACTGGTCCTTAGTATTTCTTAAATACTTCAGGATGGTTTTAACAACCTTCCAGTGATTCTCCCCTAGATTAGATTAGTATCTACTCACTACCCCTAGTGAGTATGCCACATCTAGTCGTGTACATGTCATGGCGTACATGATAGATCCCACTGTCGAAGCATATGGAATCCTACCCATACGCTCTCTCTCTTGAGGTGTTGTCGGACAATCCCTCATTGAGAGAGAAATTTCATGGCCCATCGAAAGATAGCCTTTCTTGAAATTCTTCATGCTGAACCTATTCAACATAGTATCAATGTACGTGGACTGAGATAAACCAAGCAACCTTTAAGATCTATCCCTATAGATCCTCATCCCTAGGATGTAGGAAGCTTCTCCCAGATCCTTCATGGAGAACTGTGACGACAGCCAAATCTTTATTCCCTGTAATGCAGGGATATCATTCTCGATTAAGAGAATATCATCCACATACAATACAAGAAATACTACTACTGGACCATTAGCCCACTTATAAATACAGGGCTCTTCTCCGTTCTTAACGAAGCCATACGTCTTGATCATCCTATCAAAACATATGTTCCAACTCTGGGATGCCTGCTTAAGTCCATAAATGGACCTCTGTAGTCTGCACACCTTAGACTCATCTGTGGATGTGAATCCTTCAAGTTGTATCATATACACCTCTTCGTCCAGCTCTCCATTTAGAAAAGCTGTCTTCACATCTATCTGTCAGATTTCATAGTCCAGATGGGCAGCTATCGCAAGCATAATCCGAATGGATTTGAGCATTGCCACAGGAGAAAACATCTCGTCATAGTCTATACCATAACGCTGGCAATATTCCTTGGCAACCAGACAGGCTTTATAGGTTTCCACCTTTCCGTCTGCGCCCCTCTTCCTCTTGAAGACCCATTTACATCCTATGGGTTTTACTCCTTCGGGTGGGTCAACCAATATCCACACATCATTGACCTTCATGGACTCCATTTCGGATTTCATGGCCTCTAGCCATTTCTCAGAGTCAGATCTCTGCATTGCATCCATGTAGGTGATCGGATCCTAATCATTTTCATCAACTTTGATAGGATCGTCATCCCGAACCAAGAAACCATAGTATCTGTCCGGTTGACGTGGTACTCTACCAGATTGCCTTAAGGGTGCTTGAACAATGGGCTCCGGATCTGATCTAATCAAATCTGGTTCAGGTTCAGCAACTTGTGTTGGTTTTTCCACCTGTCGAACTTCGTCAAGTCCGACCTTAGAGGCAACAATCCCTTCACCAAGGAACTCCTTTTTCAAAAAGATTGCCTTAAGACTGACAAACACTTTTTGCTCATCAGCTAGGTAGAAGTAATACCCTTTGATCTCTTTTGGGTACCCTATAAAATTGCACTTGTTAGACCTAGGTCCAAGCTTGTCCGTAATTAAACGTTTAACATAAGCCGGACACCCCCAAACCCTAAGATGCGAGAGTACTGGCTTACGTCCTATCCATATCTCATATGACATTTTGGTTACAGACTTACTCGGAACTCTATTTAGAAGGTAACAAGCCGATTCGAGCGCATATCCCCAAAGAAAGATCGGCAGACCAGCAAACCCCATCATGGATCGAACCATGTCCAACAAGGTCCGATTCCTCCTTTCAGATACACCATTATGTTGTGGTGTTCTAGAAGGAGTCCACTGAGAGAGAATCCCATTCTCCCCAAGATATGTCAGAAAATCATTGGAAAGGTATTCACCTCCTCGATCAGATCGAAGAGTTTTAATACACTTTCCAGTTTGTTTTTCTACCTCATTTCGGAATAGTTTGAACATTTCAAATGACTCTGATTTATGCTTCATTAAATAGACATACCCATACCTCGATAGGTCATCTGTGGAGGTTATGAAGTAGAAATATCCACCTCTTGCACTTGAGCTCATGGGTCCACATACATCAGAATATACCAAACCTAAGAGTTCACTGGCTCGCTCACCTTTTCCAGTAAAAGGTGATTTGGTCATTTTATCAAGAAGACAGGACTCACGGGTTGGAAGTGATTCACAATCACCTACTTCAAAAATTTCTTCTTGAGCCAACCTGTTTATCCTGTTCTTATTGATATGACCTAGCCTATAGTGTCAAAGGTAGACTTCTGACACATTATCTATTCTAGGGCATTTACTGGAGGTTTGAACCACATTAACAGGTTGTGATAGAAAGTAAATTTCATTATTAAGTTGTCCAACAAACATTGTAATACCATTCAAAATGATATTGCAAATGTTTCCTTTTATTAAAAATTGATAATCGTTCATGACCAAAAGACCTACAGAAATAATATTTAATAAAAGCTTGGACAATAGTGACATTCATTCAGAATTATATTTCGAGAATTGATTACAAGGTTCATGATTCCTAATGCTAGAACTGGAACTTTGCTTCCATCTCCAACGTTCAGGAATCTATCGCCTTCATCAAATCTCCTACTGACCTGCAGACCCTGCATCGAATTGCAAATATGATAAGAGCTTCCAGTATCCAATACCCAGGAAGTAGTATCACAAATGAAAAAGTTACAAGGTGTTATCATATAAGTACCTTGCTTCTTCTTCGGCCTGTTCGGGTCCAGGGAGGCAATGTATAGAGGACAGTTCCTCTTCGAGTGCCCCTGCTTCTTGCAAAAGAAGCACTTCGCCTAGTTCTGGTCGGGCTTGCGTTTCTTGGTCTAACCCTGTGCAAACGTCCCAGCATGCAGCTGCACCTTCTTATTCTTCTTCTTCTTCTTCTTCTTCTTCCCTTTCTTAAAGGGTCAACGACCAGAAGAAGACCCTCCCACAACATTCACCGACTCCTTATGGAGCTGGTGATCCTTCTCAAAGTTTTGCAGCAACCCCAACAAGCCGTGGTAGTTCACTGCAGGCTTTGTCATCCGAAAATGAGTAAGGAAGGGGAGGAAGGACTTGGGCAATGAATTAAGGATCGCATCCTTACCGAGCTGCTCGTGCAGGGGAAAGCCTAGTTTACTTAGATGCTCAATCATTTCGATCATGTACAATACATGATTAGTGACTGAGGCTCCATCCCTCATCCGAGCATTGAAAATGGCACAACTAGTTTTGTGCCTTTCAATGTCGTCAGGCGTGCCAAAGGAGTCGTTCAACATTTGAAGCATCTTCTGTGACTGGGTGTTCTCAAACCTGCGGCTGAACTCATCATTCATTGCCGCCAGCATAATGCACCGAACGGTGGTGCGGTCGTTGAACCACTTCTGATAAGTATCTCGGACCGTCCCTCTAATGTTCGGGACTGACTCCTCAGGTGCCGGATCCGTTACTACATAAAGGATCCACTCATGCTCAAGGATGATTTTTAATTTTTGATACCAGCTATCGAAATTAGGTCCCATGAGCTTGTCATTATCTAATAATGACCGGAGGGACAGGGTAGTGGCCATAGCTGCATAAAGGAAAACCAGACCTCTATTAGTACATAAATTATAAATACTAAAGACTTGGACTTTACTCTAAAGTTTCTCCTAGTATTTTTATGAACTGGTAGCCTCAACCTCCAATTTGAAGAATTACTTTAATTTCTTAGTGGGTACTAGAATCCACACAGACTACACACGAGCCCAACTTTGGTTGGTCAACCCATGTGCATCTATGGGTAGGTTCATAACCAGTTGTTTCTCTAAACAACTTCTAGTAATTGATTTTGCCCCAGAACCTAATCAGTAGGCTTTGGCCTCCACTGAAAAGATTTGGTTAGGTCCAACCATTAACATGATTTGATTTGGTGAATCGGACCAATAAATGATCAGGCCCGACTTTGGCTGGCCAACCTGATCACCATAAAAAAGACTCAAACCAAATTATCATATTATGAATAATAATTCCATTAGTCAATAAGCACCAGGCCT
>NC_025997.2:53176080-53206081 GCF_000442705.2 Elaeis guineensis
CGTCAAGTTCGACCTTAGAGGCAACAGTCCCTTCACCAAGGAACTCCTTTTTCAAAAGATTGCCTTAAGACTGACAAACACTTTTTGCTCATCAGCTAGGTAGAAGTAATACCCTTTGATCTCTTTTGGGTACCCTATAAAAATTGCACTTGTTAGACCTAGGTCCAAGCTTGTCCGTAATTAAACGTTTAACATAAGCCGGACACCCCCAAACCCTAAGATGCGAGAGTACTGGCTTACGTCCTATCCATATCTCATATGACATTTTGGTTACAGACTTACTCGGAACTCTATTTAGAAGGTAACAAGCCGATTCGAGCGCATATCCCCAAAGAAAGATCGGCAGACCAGCAAACCCCATCATGGATCGAACCATGTCCAACAAGGTCCGATTCCTCCTTTCAGATACACCATTATGTTGTGGTGTTCTAGAAGGAGTCCACTGAGAGAGAATCCCATTCTCCCCAAGATATGTCAGAAAATCATTGGAAAGGTATTCACCTCCTCGATCAGATCGAAGAGTTTTAATACACTTTCCAGTTTGTTTTTCTACCTCATTTCGGAATAGTTTGAACATTTCAAATGACTCTGATTTATGCTTCATTAAATAGACATACCCATACCTCGATAGGTCATCTGTGGAGGTTATGAAGTAGAAATATCCACCTCTTGCACTTGAGCTCATGGGTCCACATACATCAGAATATACCAAACCTAAGAGTTCACTGGCTCGCTCACCTTTTCCAGTAAAAGGTGATTTGGTCATTTTATCAAGAAGACAGGACTCACGGGTTGGAAGTGATTCACAATCACCTACTTCAAAAATTTCTTCTTGAGCCAACCTGTTTATCCTGTTCTTATTGATATGACCTAGCCTATAGTGTCAAAGGTAGACTTCTGACACATTATCTATTCTAGGGCATTTACTGGAGGTTTGAACCACATTAACAGGTTGTGATAGAAAGTAAATTTCATTATTAAGTTGTCCAACAAACATTGTAATACCATTCAAAATGATATTGCAAATGTTTCCTTTTATTAAAAATTGATAATCGTTCATGACCAAAAGACCTACAGAAATAATATTTAATAAAAGCTTGGACAATAGTGACATTCATTCAGAATTATATTTCGAGAATTGATTACAAGGTTCATGATTCCTAATGCTAGAACTGGAACTTTGCTTCCATCTCCAACGTTCAGGAATCTATCGCCTTCATCAAATCTCCTACTGACCTGCAGACCCTGCATCGAATTGCAAATATGATAAGAGCTTCCAGTATCCAATACCCAGGAAGTAGTATCACAAATGAAAAAGTTACAAGGTGTTATCATATAAGTACCTTGCTTCTTCTTCGGCCTGTTCGGGTCCAGGGAGGCAATGTATAGAGGACAGTTCCTCTTCGAGTGCCCCTGCTTCTTGCAAAAGAAGCACTTCGCCTAGTTCTGGTCGGGCTTGCGTTTCTTGGTCTAACCCTGTGCAAACGTCCCAGCATGCAGCTGCACCTTCTTATTCTTCTTCTTCTTCTTCTTCTTCTTCCCTTTCTTAAAGGGTCAACGACCAGAAGAAGACCCTCCCACAACATTCACCGACTCCTTATGGAGCTGGTGATCCTTCTCAAAGTTTTGCAGCAACCCCAACAAGCCGTGGTAGTTCACTGCAGGCTTTGTCATCCGAAAATGAGTAAGGAAGGGGAGGAAGGACTTGGGCAATGAATTAAGGATCGCATCCTTACCGAGCTGCTCGTGCAGGGGAAAGCCTAGTTTACTTAGATGCTCAATCATTTCGATCATGTACAATACATGATTAGTGACTGAGGCTCCATCCCTCATCCGAGCATTGAAAATGGCACAACTAGTTTTGTGCCTTTCAATGTCGTCAGGCGTGCCAAAGGAGTCGTTCAACATTTGAAGCATCTTCTGTGACTGGGTGTTCTCAAACCTGCGGCTGAACTCATCATTCATTGCCGCCAGCATAATGCACCGAACGGTGGTGCGGTCGTTGAACCACTTCTGATAAGTATCTCGGACCGTCCCTCTAATGTTCGGGACTGACTCCTCAGGTGCCGGATCCGTTACTACATAAAGGATCCACTCATGCTCAAGGATGATTTTTAATTTTTGATACCAGCTATCGAAATTAGGTCCCATGAGCTTGTCATTATCTAATAATGACCGGAGGGACAGGGTAGTGGCCATAGCTGCATAAAGGAAAACCAGACCTCTATTAGTACATAAATTATAAATACTAAAGACTTGGACTTTACTCTAAAGTTTCTCCTAGTATTTTTATGAACTGGTAGCCTCAACCTCCAATTTGAAGAATTACTTTAATTTCTTAGTGGGTACTAGAATCCACACAGACTACACACGAGCCCAACTTTGGTTGGTCAACCCATGTGCATCTATGGGTAGGTTCATAACCAGTTGTTTCTCTAAACAACTTCTAGTAATTGATTTTGCCCCAGAACCTAATCAGTAGGCTTTGGCCTCCACTGAAAAGATTTGGTTAGGTCCAACCATTAACATGATTTGATTTGGTGAATCGGACCAATAAATGATCAGGCCCGACTTTGGCTGGCCAACCTGATCACCATAAAAAAGACTCAAACCAAATTATCATATTATGAATAATAATTCCATTAGTCAATAAGCACCAGGCCTTTGGGCCTCCAATGATTATTAAACTAATGGACTCATTATCACTCACTTAATGAGAGGCTATGACTTAGTTATCAATATAACTTAATCATTTTTAGGGACCTAATAATTTTTTTTTTGAGGATTTTATTAAAGGATAGATGAGAAGAAAATATCCAGCTAATTTCAATCCTCCCACTGACTTCACCAAGTCAGATTAAAAAGGATTTAATTAAAGCTGGCATTAGGAGCACCTAAATCAGTCAAACTGATTTACCTAATGACATGGGTGAGCCCTAATCACCAAGTGATCTAATCAAAACCTAATTCACCAGGTTGGCCAGGTAAGTGAGATCAGTGGTGGGGATAAGCCATTAACTCGTCAGAGATCAAATCACTGTGAATAGCTCCCGCTTAAAAACCACTGGTCAAACTGCCAAACTTACCTTAGACACCAACCGGTTCATTAGTTTTAATTTGATCAACTTAGTAAATAGAATTCCACCACGTAGCCATGAATTAAGTCCATCTTGGTCTAGTTAAAGACATGGACCCATTCAACTACAACTATTGGAGTTGAGTCTAGAGTATCCTTGACCTAATCTAATTCAACTTTTGATTAGATTTGACCAATTACTCTAATTTAGTCCATTTCTTTAAGCTAACCTTAGGTCTAACCCAATTATGGACCTAATCCATCTAACCTATTGACCCACAATTTTATGCAATTGTCTTAGGTCTTAATTCATAATTCTAGACCTACTAGACAATACTTAATTCTTTTAATTAAGTATTTGGACTGATGGGTCAGGGTTTGGCATTTTAAAAATAATTTTTAAATTTGAAAGGTTTTATTTTTTATTCACCAAATATGTTGACTCATTTCACAAATAGATCAGCATATTTCATAAATAGCAATCATATTGCTAATTACATAATAGAAAATAACTCAATCAAAATAAATCATGAATATTGCTTTAGATCTAATCTAACACATTCATGATAAATTTCACAATTGAACCTTTACAATTAATTTTTTTCACTGCTTCATCTGCATGGGATATAATTGTAGCGACACCCCTACCGCCATAGGAGACCCCATCGAATGGGAGGAGAGGGCCTTTAAACCCTACTTTTCTCCTATGACCGGATGGCCATGGCAACCAACCCAATTCGATTATTTGCTACTTGGATCAAGTATATCTAAATATACCAATTTCAAAATTTAAATTTTAAATTTCAAATTTCAAATTTTAAATTTTGAATTTCAAATTTCAAATTTTAAATTTTTTGAATTTCAAATTTTGAATTTCAAATTTTGAATTTTAAATTTTTAATTTCAAATTTAAAATTTCAACCAAATTTTTAATTTCAAATTTGAAATTTCAACCAAATTTCAAATTTTAAATTTTGAATTTCAAATTTTTAAATTTTGAATTTTGAAATTTCAAATTTCAAAATTTAAATTTCAAATTTTGAATTTCAAATTTTTGAATTTTGAATTTCGAACAACTTTCAAATTTCAAATTTTAAATTTTTAAATTTCAAATTTAAACTTTTAGATTATAACTTAATCTATGCATGCAAATATATATATCATATCTAAGAACCCGCTCTGATACCATTTGTGGGTTTATTCAGTACAGGGATAAAATGGTAATTTTAAAACTTTTTCAAAATTATGATTTTACAGCAAAAAAATATTAATTAATCTAATTAATTAATATAAATTTATCCTACATTAAGATCTAAATATGATATATAGCATGCATGCATTTAAATTTGAAATTCAAATTTTAACAATAAACACTTTATTGTAATGTGTTCAGAACACAATACCTTTATGCGGGTAGTAGATCGTCGCAATCTGATCATCGTCGGAAGAGTCTGATCGTCGTGATGCAGCCACATAGCGTATTTGACCCCTGCGGATCATCCACATGAAGCTCCCGATCTGATCGACTCCTCACGAGTGCTAGCTTGTTGTAGAGCCCTTTTGATGGTCGATACTGATCGAACTCCTTCGATCGATGTCTGTCGATTCTTTGGATGCTCTGGATCATCAACAGACGTGCTTGAGAGGATGTTGAAGATCTTCCTGAGATTTTGTGGGCTCACGACACTCGTAGCTCACTTTCTCACTTCCCGAACCCCAGGCTAAAACTCTAGAAAACTCATCGAAAACTTTGCACCCACTTTTCTTTCTTTTCTTTCTTTTTCTCTTGGAAGGATATGGACTTCCTTCTCATGCACAAGACTTCTCATGCCCTAGAATTTTTTTCCAAAAATATTCTTCTTGCATGCCCCACTCTTCTCCTCCTTTTATAACAACGTCAAACGTCTTACCCAAAAGAAAGGATAAAGATGAGTAATTGCACATTTGAATTCAAATCAAATTTTGAATTCAAATGGACACCAACTCATCCCTTATCCACTAAAGGTGTGAGGCATAGCTTAAATTATGCATGGAGTAATTTCATGAGAAATCTTTTCTCATGTAATAAATGGGGCGTAAAAAAAGGGATAAGGCGCAAAGATTGTTTGCCCATTCAAATTCAAACTTTATTTTGAATTTGAATGGCCAACCAATCATCCTTATCCATTCATATGGCACATTAAAGTGGGGCGTGGAGAGGGCTTGGTGTGAGGAAAAAATTCATGAGAAGTTCCTTCTCATGAATTCAAATGGGTGCAATGGAAGTGAGGTGGCGCATGGAGATTGGGTCAAGGTGGTTTAATTATTTAAACCAACCTAATTGAACCAAATAAGTTAGGTCCAATTAGACTAATTTAAATCTAACTTAATTAGTCTTAATTAGACTTAATAAAATTTTAATCAAATCAGGAATTGACTAAGCCCAACCCCTGATCAAATCAGGGACCAAACCATCTTGACGATTAGGTCAACTCTTAACCTAATCGGGTCAAACCCAACTGAATCCAATTCAATTGGACTTGATCCAAAAATAATTACTCAATCAAATTGAGTTAATTAGCGATCAAATCACTAATTAAACCTCTCATAAATATTGAGTCTAAATTCAATGGGCAATCGGGCATCAGAATTCATCGATATGTAACCCTGATCGAAAAGTCCTAACCAGTGGGACTCTTGACCCCGATACCCATAATGTGTGGAACTCATGATCAGAGAATCCTGATTCTCGATCACCAAATCTCAAACATATAAGATTCTACATCAGCCATCAGATCAGATAGGAACCTCTAATGTGTGTGACCCCGCAGGTTCGAATCTAAGCCGGTAGCACAGGAACCAATTTCTATACTAATCAAAGTGACCATCTAGCAATAGTACCCGACGTCCGGATAGGTCGAAGAGTCGCAATCGTAACACTCAGAACCTACGTGAATATGATTACTGTATAATTCATCCTTTTGACCTCTGTGTTTAGGAGGACTTAGGGTTAAACTATCAACCCTGATTAGATCATCCGAATCGTTCTCAACTCAAACAGTCCTGTGACTCCTCACAAGGACTACCCTGGCCAAGGTTTTGCTAAATTAAAACATGACTGTACACAGCTCCTAAACTGGAGTGGTCAATCCCATCTTGACACACGCACCGACAAGTCAAGTACTTGACTACACCCAGCAGCCTTCCATCACTGAATTAGAAATTCAGATAGTCCAGTGCCTAAGTGCAGTGAGTTGCTTACAAGTCACCGTGGCGGTCTCAGGTTGGAGGGATATTTATACCCATATTCCATCGGAGCAAATCTTGACAGCAGAAATAGCTCCAGAGTCTGTCACGTTCAATGCAGATGTACCATTATATCTTACCTGTATGCCATACCAGTGTCTCCACACTCATTGGTTAAGAGGACAACCAACCTATATGACACACAATGACCTATGCTTGATAAATGTTGTCGTCCTTGGTAACAATGTATCATTTGGTCGCGAACAAATTTAAAGACTAAACGACAAATCCTCCTTTGTCGAGTCTAAATAGTCCTAAGGACTTCACCACAACATAGGAGTTCATTAGAAGATGAAACATTTTGTGATGAAAAATATCAAAATAATTTTTATTAATTCATAATTCATGTACAAATACAAAAATGAGCACAACCGTCAACAGACTAACGATTGGCTTTGGGACACTATTTCCAACAGACACCTCTTCAGCAGATATGTAGCGCCTCCACTGAAAGTTCTGGTTAGGTTCAACCATTAACATGCCAAAATTTAATATATCTGATAAACGAGTAATCAGGCTCGAGTGTGGCTCGGCCAACCTGACTATCATTAGAAAGACACAACTAAATCTACATATTATGAATGATAATTTTGATAGCCATATGAGCACCAGGCATATGGCACCTCCAATGATCATCTAAATTGTTAGACTCATTATCATCCAACTTAATAGGAGGCTATGATCTAGTTATCACCATAACTATTTCATTTTAAGGACCTAATAATTTTAGAAGATTTAATTGGTTGAATTGAGAGATGAGAAGAAACTTGATCAGTTAATCTTAATCCTCTCACTGACTTCACCAAGTCAGATTAAAGAAGATCAGGCATAAGCTGGTCCAGCCAACCAGTCGTGAATCCTCCTACTGACTTCACCAAGTCATAAAGAGGACTCAAGATAAGTTGAACTAGGGATACCTAAATCAGTCATACTGATTTTTTAGTTAGCATGGGTCAACCCCAATCATTAAGTGATCTAATCAAAACATGATTCACCATATTGGCCAGATAAGTGAGATCGGTGGGAGGGATATGCCATTAACTCGACATAGACTCAATCTATGCGAGTAGCTCTCAATTAATAACCACCGATCAAAGCTGCCATACTTACCTTAGATACCAACTGGTTAGTTATTTTTAATTTGATCAACTTATAGACTTGGGTTCAACCACAGAGCCACGATCAAAGTCCATATTGATCTAATCAAAAATATGGACTTGACCAACGATAACTATTGAAATCGATCAAAAGAAGAAATTGATCCAATCAGAATTAATTTTTAATTAGATTTGATCAATTACTAACATGATCCATTATCAATGATTTTTAACCCTAGATCTAACCTAGTTAAATGGACTTGACTCGAGCTAACCTATTAACCTATGAATTATAAAATTAATACCTTAGATCTTTGATTCTCAAATCTAGATCGCTTAATTCTCAATTAAGTTTGGGGTGGACATGGGTTCGAATTTGGTGTTTGAAAATAATTTTTAATTTTATAAAATATTTTCACAATCAATCATCTAATGATCAAAATATTAATTTTAAATATAATATATATTATTTTAAATCTAAAATAAAATTTTAAATTTTTTTTCATTATTCATCATCATGAAAAAGATCACGCAGCACCCCTACACGTCATAGGAGATCCCATCGAATAGGCAAATAGAGTTGTGATACCCTGATGTCTTCTATGATCGTATGGATTTGAGGATCTATCCAATCATATTACTATATTACTCAGATACTAAATTAATTATTTAAATATAATCTTAATAATTAAAATTAGATTATATAAAAATTAGTACAAACTAGGACAACCTTTGTACTGTAAGGGATAAATCTTACAGCAGGATAATCTTATATCAGTTTGTGGGATCAGATCTATAATTAATTTTGGATCTAAATATCATATATCAGATCTAATTTAAATTAAATAATAGATCTAAATTTATATAATATCAAATTATATGCAAGAATAAATTTGTTATAATCAACCTGGCTCTGATACCACTGATGGATCGTGCAGGGGTTTCATACATGCATTTCAAAATTTTTAGTGAAAGAATATTAGATTAAATTATTTAATCTATAAATATATGCATAAGATTTAATCTTAAAACTCTTATAAATAAATTTATAACATAAATTTATATGCATAAAAATTTGAATCTAATATTATAAGCATTTGAACAAGAACAACAATTAGTGATAGATCTAATCTACCACTTCTAAAATTTCAAATCCAATATCTGAGCATGGATAGTTGATCTTCATAATTGAGAATATAGATCTGAAAGTCTTCTCTGATCGCTCATAGCCGCACAAGCGATCGGCCTCTACGGATGGTCCACACGAAGTCCTCGGATCGATCAACCCTCCATGGGAGTACTTGCTCGCACAGTCGGCTTCTGATGGCAGATCTGATTTGATATCTTCTTTTAATCATCTTAGACCTTTTTGATATCAAAGATAGATTATAAGAAATACTGGATGGTGAAGAAAAATCTGATGAAGACCCTCTTCCTTATGATTTTTTTCTCACCCAAAATCCTAAAATAGTTCTAGGTCGCTCACCCAAGAGGAGATCTGTCTCCTCTTTTGTTCACACCAAAGAAGAAGAAAATCCACCTAAACCTCATACCCCAAGAAGTATTTTCGACCCTCTTTCTCTTTGGTATCTCATAGTGAAATGTTCTCTTCATTTGGTGCACAAAAATATGCCCTTTTTATGGTTGTCGCACAAATCAGATAAGATAGGATAAGAGCTGGAGTTTGTTGTAATTCAAACTATTTTGAATTTCAATTTGACTCTAACTTTTACTCACCCTTATCTAACTTAAAGAGAGACTTACCAAAAAAAATTGAGCATGAAAATCAATTGAGAATACTTCTTTTTCTCATACACAATGGGCACCTTCAGAAACTACCGACGTATGGAAAGATATGGATAAGGTTTTAAGTTAAAATTCAATTCAATTTGAATTCAAATCAAAACTAATCAATTTCTATCCTTAATAGGTGACAAAAGAAGTGTTATTTTCTAATTTTCTCATATAAACTAATTTTGTATGGTGAGAAAAGGTGTGAGACAATTTGGGTGGCGCAAGGGAGAGAGTCTCACTCATTTTGGACTCTAGGGTTTAACCAATTAGATTTCTTTCAAACCTAATTCAATTAGATCCAAATAAAATATGATGAATCTAATCTAATTATTTTTTTATAATTTTAATTAAATTTGATTAAATCAATAAATTAATTGAGCCATAGATTCGATCAAATCAGGATCATTTCTCCCTTACCGATTAGGTCATCCCATAATCTAATCAGACTTGACCTGATTGAATCCAATTTAATCAAACTTGATCCAGACTTTAATACTCAATCAAATTGAACTAATTAATGATCTAATCATTAATTAATCTTCCATTAATGATAGAGTCCAATTGTAGTGATACTCTTCTCTAGAGGCTCCATCCAGTGAGACTCTTCACCAGAGTCTCCATCTACTGGAATTCTTCAGATTAGCCATGTGATTGGAGAGAAACTTCTAATGTGTGTGATCCCATAAGTTCGAACCTAAATTGGTAGCACAAGAACTAATTTTTGTACCAATTAGAGTAATCATCTAACAATGATGTCCGACGTTTGGATAGGCCGAATGTATGCAAAGCAACACTCAATAACCTATTTGGATATAGTTACCATATAATTCATCCCTTTAACCCTTGATGCTAAGATGATTTAGAGTTTAAACTGTCAACTCTTAATAGTATATCCATAATGTGTCTCAACCTGATAAATCCTATGACTCCTCATAAGGATTGCCCTAACCAAGGTCTTCTTACTAAATTGAAACACAAAGCATTCTCTCCAATCTCTTGGAGTGGTCAATTCCATCTTGACTCATGCACCAACTTCACAAGTACTTGACTATGCCCAGAAACCTTCTGATCCTAAATTAAAAATTCAAATAGTCTGGTACCAAAGCACAGTGAGTTGCTTGTAAGTCACCATGGTGATCTCAAGTTGAAGAGACACTTATACCCATATCCCTTCGGAGTGACTCTTGACAGCAGAATACTCCAGAGTTGGTCACGTTTAGTGAAATATACTCTTACATTTCACCTGTATGCCATACCAGCATCTCCATGCTTCTTGATTAAGAGGACGACCAACGATATATGGCACACAATGACCTACACTTGATATCAAGTGTAGGTCGTTGTGTGCCATATGCATTGATTATCCTCATAACCAAATGGTGTGGAGACACTAGTATAGCATGCAGGTGAGATGTAGGAGTACATCATCATTGAACGTGACCAACTGCAGAGTACTCTGCTGTCAAGGGTAGCTCGTGAAGGGTATGGATATAAGTGTCCCTCCAATCCGAGATCATTATGGTGACTTGCAAGCAACTCACTATACTTTGATGCTGGACTAACTGAATTTTTAATTCAGTGATGAAAAATTTTTAGGTATAGTCAAGTACTTGTCAAGTTGGTGCGTGAGTTAAGATGGGATTGACCCCTCCGAATTAGTAGGAGATATGCATCAGTGTATTTCAATTTAGCAAAACTTGGGCCTGGATAATCCATGTGATGAATTTGAAAAAAATTAAAATATAATATGGATGACTTATCTAGGATTGACAGTTAAATTCTAGATCATCCTCAAGCATTAGGATCAAAAGGATGAATTATACGATAACCATACGCCAATAGGTTCTTAAATATTGTTTCGCCTTCATTCGACCTATCCGGACGTCGGATCATTATTGCTAGATGGTTACATCGATTAATTTAGAAAGGTATTCTTATGCTACCAGCTTAGATTCGAACCTATGGGGTCATACTTAAAAGAAGTTTCTGACTGATCATGTAGTTAATCAACGATTGAGAATCGTTCAAGGGCTTAATCATCAATTCGATTGATAATTAACTTTATGCAAAAGTTATAATAAATTAATTCACCAAGTGTTAGTGAATTAATGAAAGATTAATTAGTAATTAGATTACTAATTAACTCAATTTGATTGAGCAAAGAAAATTAAATAAAATCTAATTGAATTGGATTCAATTAGGTTTGATCTGATGAGGTTATGAGACGATCTAATCGCTAAGGGAGAATTATCCTTGATTTGATTAGGATTTTGGTTCAATCAATTCTAAATTTAATTAAAATTTGATTAAATATTTATGAATCTAATTAGATTAGATTTTATATATTTTATTTGAGCTAAACCAGATATGATTTGGTTTGGATTCTGTTGGGTATAAAATACCCCCCTGATTGAAGTTTGTAAAAGACCGACCCTTCCAGGGCTTCTCCGGCTTCCAACCTTATGTGGCGTCTCTCTGAACTCCCCCGACCGTCTGAGCTTCCGGACTTCTCCGACAATGAGCTTCTCCATCCATCTACCGTGTCGCTCCAAAGGCTCTCTAGGCCTCACTATCAGCCGACCTTCTACAGTGACCAACTACTCTCCGAACTCCTTCCAGACTCCGTCAATATCCGAGCTTCTTCGACAACGAGGTTTCTACAGTAATCGGACTTCATCCGAGTTTCTACGATGGTTGACCACCTTTAAGATTCTAATCGGACTCCTACAGCGAGCAGTCTACTCCAAACTTCTACTACGAGCGGTCTACTCCAAACTTCTACTACAAGCGGTCTACTCCGAACTCCTACAGCACACGGTCTACTCCGAACTTCTACTACAAGCTGTCTACTCCGAACTTCTACTATGAGTGGTCTACTCCGAACTTCTCTACTAGCGGTCTACTCCGAACTCCTACAGCGAGCGGTCTACTCCGAATTTCTACTACGAACGGTCTACTCCGAACTCCTACAGTGAGCGGTCTACTCTGAACTTCTACTGCAAGCGGTCTACTCCGAACTCCTATAGTGAGCGATCTGCTCCGAACTCCTACAGTGGGAGGTAGACTTCAGTCAAGCTTCTTTGTAGCCAGATCCCAGATGAGCTTCTATAGCGGGACAGGACCCACCAGCCAGATCGCTACTCCTAGCTCCCACGACAACCGATCTTTGATCGAGCTTCTACAATAAGCGATCTCCTTTCAGCCCTTTGCAAGAACCAGACCTCGACCGAACTTCCATAGTGAATGGATATCGGATGAGCTTCTACGACGGACGGACTCCGATAGCTGGATTCTTACAACGATCGATCACCTCCGACGTCTGTCGAACCTCCCCAGCGCCATCCGAAGTCCATCGTCGGTCGACCCTTCGCCAGATCCTTCATAAAACCGAACTTCTCCGACGGATCATCTTCAGATGAGCTTCTACATCAGGAAAATCTCAGAAGGACTTCTCTAGCAATTGGACTCCTATCAGGCTTCACCAACGGAAAGTCTCCATCCGAGCTTCTACAGCTGATGACTCCCACCTGTAGTATCAGTGCCTAAGGTATCTGACAACAGTAGACTCGTTAGCAGCTTCAGAGATATCCGAGCTTCTTCCAGAATGATGGGATAGAGAGCCATCCCGCTCCATCAGATGTCCCAGTCGAGCTCCAGCCGACAGATCTGAACTCTCTGGCAAGTCATGACAATGGCCACTATCCTGCTCCACTCTCTGCAACGAATTCTGCATGGCTCCACTACTCTCTGGCAAGTCACGACAATGGCCACTACCCTGATCCACTCTCTGCAACGGATTCCATGTGGCTCCACTACTCTCTGGCAAGTTACGATAATGGACACTACTCTACTCTCCATAACAAACTCCACGTGGCTCTGAACGACCCCTGATGCCACTACTCTCTGTAACAAACTCCGGACGTCTCTGAACAGCCCACTACCAGGTGGTTACAAACATCGTTGTCAATTAGTTACGCACTCTATCTATAAAAAGGGACCCCCAGATACGTTCTTCTCTAAGCTCAAAAATTCTATCTCAAAACTCTACTAAAATTTTCACTCGAGCACTCCATTTCTGTTGAAGCAGAGTACTGACTTGAGCGTCGGAGGGTCTTGTCGGAGCACCCCCAACTCCGATTTAGACTTCCTTTGCAGGTCCTGGCGGCGGCCACGGTCATCTCGACTCCAGCAACTCCAGCTTCAGTAAAATTCTGCACCAACAGAATTGACGCTAGAGGAAGGGTTGTGTCTTCACAGTATCCTTGTTCTTGAAGGAGTGCTCAACGGGACTGCCTCCAGTCATCTCCTCCGATGTCCTCCTCTCCTTCTCCTATTAGATCTCCACCTGATGCCTCCCTGAAAGGCATCCACCAGACGATCCATGACCTCCGCGGCCAAATCTCAGGCTCCGACCTCACCTCCAGTTTTTCAGGCTCCTCCTCCTCCGACAACGGTGGTCGGTATGGAGCAGTTTGACCTGCTGGTTCAACAGGTCAGTGTTGGGAATAGTGTCCCAAAGCCAATCGTCAGTCTGTTGACGGTTGTGCTCATTTTTATATTTGTACATGAATTATGAATTAATAAAAATTATTTTGATATTTTTCATCACAAAATATTTCATCTTCTAATGAACTCCTATATTGTGGTGAAGTCCTTAGGACTATTTAGACTCGACAAAAAAGGATTTATCGTTTAGTCCTTAAATCTGTTCGTGATCAAATGATACGTTGTTACCAAGGATGACAATGTTTATCAAGCATAGGTCATTGTGTGCCATATAGATTGGTTGTCCTCTTAACCAATGAGTGTGGTGATACTGGTATGGCATACAGGTGAGATGTAAGGGTACATCTGCACTGAACGTGACCGACTCCAGAGCTATTTCTATTGTCAAGATTTGCTCCGATGGAATATGGGTATAAATATCCCTCTGACCTGAGACCGCCACGGTGACTTGCAAGCAACTCACTGCACTTAGGCACTGGACTACCTGAATTTTTAATTCAGTGACAGAAGGCTGCTGGGTGTAGTCAAGTACTTGACTTGTCGGTGCATGTGTCAAGATGGGATTGACCACTCCAGTTTAGGAGCTGTGTATAGTCGTGTTTCAATTTAGCAAAACCTTGATCAGGGTAGTCCTTGTGAGGAGTCACAGGACTGTTTGAGTTGAGCATGATTCGGATGATCTGATCAGGGTTGACAGTTTAATCCTGAGTTGTCCTAAACACAGGAGTCAAAAGAATGAATTATACAGTAACCATATTCATGTAGGTTCTGAGTGTTGCAATTGTGACTCTTCGACCTATCCGGATGTCGGGTACCATTGCTAGATGGTCACTTCAATTAGTACAGGAATTAGTTCCTGTGCTACCGGCTTAGGTTCGAACCTGCGGGGTCACACACATTAGAGGTTCCGATCTGATCTGATGGCTGATGTAGAATCCTACATATTTGGGACTCGATGATCGAGAATCAAAATTCTCTGATCACGAGTTCCACACATTATGGGTATCGGGGTCAAGAGTTCCACTGGTTGGGACTTTTCGATCAGGGTTGCATATCGATGAATTCTGATGTCCGATTGCCCATCGAATTTGGACTCAGTATTTATGATAGGTTTAATTAATGATTTGATCGCTAATTAACTCAATTTGATTGAGTAATTATTTTTGAATCAAGTTCAATTGAAATGGATTCAGTTGGATTTGACCCGATTAGGTTAAGAGTTGACCTAATCGTCAAGATGGTTTGGTCCCTGATTTGATCAGGGGTTGGACTTAGTTAATTCTTAATTTGATTAGGATTTTATTGAGCCTAATTAAGCCTAATTAAGTTGGATTTAAATTAGTCTAATTGGACCTAACTTATTTGGTACAATTAGGTTGGTTTAAATAATTAAACCACCTTGACCCAATCTCCATGCGCCACCTCACTTCCATTGCACCCATTTGAATTCATGAGAAGGAACTTCTCATGAATTTTTTCCTCACGCCAAGCCCTCTCCATGCCCCACTTTAATGTGCCAAATGAATGGATAGGGATGATTGGTTGGCCATTCAAATTCAAAATAAATTTTGAATTTGAATGGGCAATCAATCTTTGCACCTTATCCCTTTTTTTACGCTCCATTTATTACATGAGAAAAGGTTTCTCATGAAATCACTCCATGCACAATTTAAGCCATGCCTCACACCTTTTGTGGATAAGGGATGAGTTGGTGTCCATTTGAATTCAAAATTTGATTTGAATTCAAATGTGCAATTACTCATCTTTATACTTTCTTTTGGATAAGACGTTTGATGTTGTTATAAAAGGAGGAGAAGAGTGGGGCGTGCAAGAAGAAGATTTTTTGAAGAAAAATTTTGGAGCGTGAGAAGTCTTATGCATGAGAAGGAAGTCCATATCCTTCCAAGAGAAAAAGAAAGAAAAGAAAGAAAAGTGGGTGCAAGATTTTCAGTGAGTTTCCTAGAGTTTTAGCATGGGGTTCGAAAAGTGAGAAAGTGAGCTACGAGTGTCGTGAGCCCACAAAATCTCAGAGAGATCTTCAACATCCTCTCAAGCATGTCTGTTGATGATTCGGAGCATCCAAAGAATCGACAGACATCGATCGAAGGAGTTCGATCAGCATCCGCCATCAAAAGGGATCTACAATGAGCTAGCACTCGTGAGGAGTCGATCAGATCGAGAGCTTCGTGTGGATAATCTGTAGAGGCCAGACACACTGTGTGGCTGTATCACGATGATTAAACTTTTTTGATGGTGATCAGATTGCGGCGATCTACTACCCGCACAAAGGTATTGTGTTCTGAACATATTACAGTAAAGTGTTTACTGTTCGAATTTGAATTTCAAATTTAAATGCATGCATGCTATATATCATACTTAGATCCTAGTATAGAATAAATTTATATTAATTAATTAAATTAATTAATATTTTTCCACTATAAAATCATGATTTTGAAAAAGTTTTAAAATTACCATTTTACCCCTGTACTGAATTTTCTCAAATGGTATCAGACTGGGTTCTTAGATATGATATATATATTTGCATGAGTAGATTAAGTTGTAATCTAAAAGTTTAAATTTGAAATTTGAAATTCAAAATTTTGAAATTTGAATTTTGAAAGTTGTTCAAAATTCAAAATTTAAAAATTTGAAATTCAGAATTTGAAATTTGAATTTTGAAATTTGAAATTCAAAATTTAAAATTTAAAATTTTGAAATTTAAAATTTGAAATTTGAAATTTGGTTGAAATTTTAAATTTAAAATTCAAATTTTAAAATTCAAAATTTGAAATTCAAAAATTTGAAATTCAAAAATTTGAAATATGTTTGAAATTTGAAATTCAAAATTTAAAATTTAAAATTTGAAATTTAAATTTTAAAATTGGTATATTTAGATATACTTGATCCAAGTAGCAAGTAATCGAATTGGGTTGGTTGCCATGGCCGTCCGATCATAGGAGAAAAGTAGGGTTTAAAGGCCCTCTTCTCCCATTCGATGGGGTCTCCTATGGCGGTAGGGGTGCCGCTGTAATTATATCCCATGCAGATGAAGCAGTAAAAAAAATTAATTGTAAAGGTTTCATTGTAAAATTTATCATGAATGTGTTAGATTAGATCTAAAGAAATATTCCTGATTTATTTTGATTGAGTTATTTTCTATTATGTAATTAGCAATAGAATTGCTATTTATGAAATATGATGATCTATTTGTGAAATGAGTCAACATATTTAGTGAACAAAAAATAAAACCTTTCAAATTTAAAAATTATTTTCGAAATGCCAAACCCTGACCCATCAGCCCAAATACTTAATTAAAAGAATTAAGTGTTGTCTAGTAGGTCTAGAATTGTGAATTAAGACCTAAGATAATTGCATAAACTTGTGGGTCAATGGGTTAGATAGATTAGATCCATAATTGGATTAGACGTAAGGTTAGCTTAAAAAAATAGACTAAATTAGAGTAATTGATCAAATCTAATCAAAAGTTGAATTAGATTAGGTCAAGGATACTCTAGACTCAACTCCAATAGTTGTAGCTGAATGGGTCCATGTCTTTAACTAGACCAAAATAGACTTAATTCATGGCTACACGGTGGAACCCTATTTACTAAGTTGATCAAATTAAAACTAATGAACCGGTTGGTGTCTAAGGTAAGTTTGGCAGTTTGACCCGTGGTTTTTAAGCGGGAGCTACTCGCAGTGATTCGATCTCTGACGAGTTAATGGCTTATCCCCACCACTGATCTCACTTACCTGGCCAACCTGATGAATTAGATTTTGATTAGATCACTTGGTGATTAGGGCTCACCCATGTCATTAGGTAAATTAGTTTGATTGATTTAGGTGCTCCTAATACCAGCTTTAATTAAATCCTTTTTAATCTGACTTGGTGAAGTCAGTGAGAGGATTGAAATTGGCTGGATATTTTTTTCTCATCTATCCTTTAATAAAATCCTCAAAAATTATTAGCTCCCTAAAAATGATTAAGTTATATTGATAACTAAGTCATAGCCTCCCATTAAGTGAGTGATAATGAGTCCATTAGTTTAATAATCATTGGAGTCTCAAAGGCCTGGTGCTTATTGACTAATGGAATTATCATTCATAATATGATTATTTGGTTTGAGTCTTTCTGATGGTGATCAGGTTGGCCGGCCAAAGTCGGACCTGATCATTTATTGGTCTGATTCACCAAATCAAATCATGTTAATGGTTGGACCTAACCAGATCTTTTCAGTGGAGGCCAAAGCCTACTGATTAGGTTTGGGGGAAAAATCAATTACTAGAAGTTGTTTAGAGAAACAACTGGTTATGAACCTACCCATAGATGCACATGAGTTGACCAACCAAAGTTGGGCTCGTGTGTAGTCTGTGTGGATTCTAGTACCCACTAAGGAATTAAAGTAATTCCTCGAATTGGAGGTTGAGGCTACCAGTTCGTAAAAATACTGGGAGAAACTTTAGACTAAAGTCCAAGTCTTTAGTATTTATAATTTATGTACTAATAGAGGTCTGGTTTTCCTTTATACAGCTATGGCCACTACCCTGTCCCTCCGATCATTATTAGATAATGACAAGCTCATGGGACCTAATTTCAATAGCTGGTATCAAAAATTAAAAATCATCTTTGAGCATGAGCGGATCCTTTATGTAGTAACGGATTCGACACCTGAGGAGCCAGCCCCGAATGTTTAAGAGACAGTCTGAGACACTTATCAGAAGTGGTTCAATGACCGCACCACCGTTCGGTGCATTATGCTGACGGCAATGAATGATGCGTTCAGCCGCAGGTTCGAGAATGCCCAGCCACAGGAGATGCTTCAAATGTTGAACGACTCCTTTGGCATGCCTAACGACGTTGAAAGACACAAAACTAGTTGTGCCATTTTCAATGCTCGGATGAGGGATGGAGCCTCAGTCACTGATCATGTACTGTACATGATAGAAATGATTGAGCGCCTAAGTAAACTGGGCTTTCCCCTGTACGAGCAGCTCGATAAGGATGCGATCCTTAATTCATTGCCCAAGTCCTTCCTCCCCTTTCTTACTCATTTTCGGATGACAAAGCCTGCAGTGAACTACCACGGCTTGTTGAGATTGCTGTAGAACTTTGAGAAGGATCACCAGCTCCATAAGGAGTCGGTGAATGTAGTGGGAGGGTCTTCTTCTGGTCGTCGACCCTTCGAGAAAGAGAAGAAGAAGAACAAGAAGAAGAAGAATAAGAAGGTGCAGCTGCATGCTGGGATGTCTGCACAGGGTCAGACCAAGAAATGCAAGCCCGACCAAATCCAGGCGGAGTACTTCTTTTGCAAGAAGCAGGGGCACTGGAAGAGGAACTGTCCTCTATACATTGCCTCCCTGGACCCGAACAGGCCGAAGAAGAAGCAAGGTACTTATATGATAACACCTTGCAACTTTTTTATTTGTGATACTACTGCCTGGGTATTGGATACCGGAAGTCCTTATCATATTTGCAATTTGATGCAGGGTCTGCAGGTCAATAGGAGATTTGATGAAGATGATAGATTCCTGAATGTTAGAGATGGAAGCAAAGTTCTAGTTCTAGCATTAGAAATCATGAACCTTGTAATCAATTCTCGAAATATAATTCTGAGTGAATGTCACTATTGTCCAAGCTTTTTATTAAATATTATTTCTGTAGGCCTTTTGGCCATGAATGGTTATCAATTTTTAATAAAAAAAAATGTTTCCAATATCATTTTGAATGGTGTTTCAATGTTTGTTGGACAACTTAATAATGGAATTTACTTTCTATCACAACCTGTTAATGTGGTTTAAACCTCCGATAAATGCCCTAGAATAGATAATGTGTCAGAAGTCTACCTTTGGCACTGTAGGCTAGGTCATATCAATAAGAACAGGATAAATAGGTTGGCTCAAGAAGGAATTCTTGAAGTAGGTGATTGTGAATCACTTCCAACCTGTGAGTCCTATCTTCTTGGTAAAATGACCAAATCACCTTTTACTGGAAAAGGCGAGCGAGCCAGTGAACTCTTGGGTTTGGTACATTCTAATGTATGTGGACCCATGAGCTCAAGTGCAAGAGGTGGATATTTCTACTTCATAACCTTCACAGACGACCTATCGAGGTATGGGTATGTCTATTTAATGAAGCATAAATCGGAGTCATTTGAAATGTTCAAACTATTCCGAAATGAGGTAGAAAAACAAACTGAAAAGTGTATTAAAACTCTTCGATCTGATCGAGGAGGTGAATACCTTTCCAATGATTTTCTGACATATCTTGAAGAGAATGGGATTCTCTCTCAGTGGACTCCTCCTGGAACACCACAACATAATGGTGTATCTGAAAGGAGCAATCGGACCTTGTTGGACATGGTTTGATCCATGATGGGATTTGCTGGTCTGTCGATCTCCCTCTGGGGATATGCGCTTGAATCGGCTTGTTACCTTCTAAATAGAGTTCTGAGTAAGTTTGTAACCAAAATGCCATATGAGATATGGATAGGAGGTAAGCCAGTACTCTCGCACCTTAGGATTTGGGGGTGTCTGGCTTATGTTAAACGTTTAATTACGGATAAGCTTGGACCTAGGTCTGACAAGTGTAATTTTATAAGGTACCCAAAAGAGACCAAAGGGTATTACTTCTACCTAGCTGATGAGCAAAATGTGTTTGTCAGCCTTAAGGCAATCTTTTTGGAAATGGAGTTCCTTGGTGAAGGGACTGTTGCCTCTAAGATCGAACTTGACGAAGTTCGACAGGTGGAAAAAATCGACACAAGTTGCTGAACCTAAATCGGATTTGGTTAGATCAGATCCGGAGCACATTGTTCAAGCACCCTTAAGGCGATCTGGTAGAGTACCACGTCAACCGGACAAATACTATGGTTTCTTGGTCCGGTACGGCGATCCTATCGAACTTGATGAAAATGATGAGGATCCGATCACCTACATGGATGCAATGTAGAGACCCGACTCTGAGAAATGGCTAGAGGCCATGAAATCTGAAATGGAGTCCATGAAGGTCAACGATGTGTGGATATTGGTTGACCCACCCGAAGGAGTAAAATCTATAGGGTGTAAGTGGGTCTTCAAGAGGAAGAGAAGTGCAGACAGAAAGGTGAAAACCTATAAAGCCCGTCTGGTTGCCAAGGGATATCGTCAACGTTATGGTATAGACTATGATGAGACGTTTTCTCCTATGGCAATGCTCAAATCCATTCGGATTATGCTTGCGATAGCTGTCCATCTGGACTATGAAATCTGGCAGATGGATGTGAAGATAGCTTTCCTAAATGGAGAGCTGGATGAAGAGGTGTATATGATACAACCTGAAGGATTCACATCCACAGATGAGTCTAAGGTGTGCAGGCTACAGAGGTCCATTTATGGACTTAAGTAGGCATCACGGAGTTGGAACATACATTTTGATAAGACGATCAAGATGTATGGCTTCGTTAAGAACGGAGAAGAGCCATACATTTATAAGTAGGCTAATGGTCTAGTAGTAGTATTTCTTGTATTGTATGTGGATGATATTTTCTTAATCGAAAATGATGTCCCTGCATTACAGGGAATAAAGATTTGGCTGTCGCCACAGTTCTCCATGAAGGATCTAGAAGAAGCTTCCTACATCCTAGGGATGAGGATCTATAGGGATAGATCTAAAAGGTTGCTTGATTTATCTCAGTCCACGTACATTGATACTATGCTGAAGAGATTCAGCATGGAGAATTCCAAGAAAGGCTATCTTCCGATAGGCCATGGAATTTCTCTCTCAAAGAGAGATTGTCCGACAACACCTCAAGAGAGAGAGCATATGAGTAGGATTTCATATGTTTCGCAGTGGGATCTATCATGTACGCCATGACATGTACACGACCAGATGTGGCATACTTACTAGGGGTAGTGAGTTGATACCAATATGATCCAGGGAAGAATCACTGGAAGGTTGTTAAAACCATCCTGAAGTATTTAAGAAATACTAAGGACCAGTGGCTTGTTTATGGTGAATCGAACTTGAGACTTATAGAGTTTACAGACTCTAGTTTCCAGTCTGATCACAATGACAGCAAAAGTGTATCGAGATTTATTTTTACCCTTAATGGTGGGGCTATCTGTCGGAAAAGTTTCAAGCAGCACACAGTGGCTGATTTAGTTTGCGAGGCGGAGTATGTCGCTGCATCAGATGCTGCCAAAGAAGCGGTGTGGCTGAGAAAATTCATCATCGAGCTTGAAGTAGCACCCTCCCTTGTTGGTCTAGTTCTGCTCTACTGTGACAGCTTTGGAGCCATTGCTCAGGTGAAGGAACCAAAGGCACACCAGCGGATGAAGCATATTCTGCACCGCTACCATCTCATCCGAAAAATTATGGATCGAGGTGACGTCGATCTTCAAAAGATCGACGGAAAGAAAAACCTGGCTGACCCATTCACTAAAGCCATTGCGGTGAAGGAGTTTGACAACTACAAGTCGAAGATGGGTATTAGATACTGCACCGATTGACTTTAGGCCAAGTGAGAGATTGTTGGGAATAGTGTCCCAAAGCCAATCGTCAGCCTATTGACGGTTGTGCTCATTTTTGTATTTGTACATGAATTATGAATTAATAAAAATTATTTTGATATTTTTCATCACAAAATATTTCATCTTCTAATGAACTCCTATGTTGTGGTGAAGTCCTTAGGACTATTTAGACTTGATAAAAGAGGATTTATCGTTTAGTCCTTAAATCTGTTCGCAACCAAATGATACGTTGTTACCAAGGACGACAATATTTATCAAGCATAGGTCATTGTGTGCTATATAGGTTGGTTGTCCTCTTAACCAATGAGTGTGGAGACACTGGTATGGCATACAGGTGAGATATAAGGGTACATCTGCACTAAACGTGACCGACTCCGGAGCTATTTCTGCTTTCAAGATTTGCTCCAATAGAATATGGGTATAAATATCCCTCCGATCTGAGACCGTCACGGTGACTTGCAAGCAACTCACTGCACTTAGGCACTGGACTACCTGAAATTTTTATTCAGTGATGGAAGGCTGCTGGGTGTAGTCAAGTACTTGACTTGTCGGTGCGTTTGTCAAGATGGGATTGACCACTCCAGTTTAGGAGCTGTGTACAGTCGTGTTTCAATTTAGTAAAACCTTGGCTAGGGTAGTCCTTGTGAGGAGTCACAGGACTGTTTGAGTTGAGCACGATTCGGATGATTTGATCAGGATTGACAGTTTCACCCTGAGTCATCCTAAACACAGGGGTCAAAAGGATGAATTATATAGTAACCATATTCATGTAGGTTTTGAGTGTTGCGATTGTGACTCTTCGACCTATCCGGACGTCGGGTACCATTGCTAGATGGTCACTTCGATTAGTACAGGAATTGATTCCTGTGCTACCGGCTTAGGTTCGAACCTGCGGGGTCACACACATTAGATGTTCCTATCTGATCTGATGGCTGATATAGAATCCTACATGTTTGAGACTCAATGATCGAGAATCAGGATTCTCTGATCACGAGTTCCACACATTATGGATATCGGGATCAAGAGTCCCACTGGTTGGGACTTTTCGATCAGGGTTACATATCGATGAATTCTGATGCCCGATTGTCCATCGAATTTGGACTCAGTATTTATGAGAGGTTTAATTAGTGATTTGATCACTAATTAACTCAATTTGATTGAGTAATTATTTTTGGATCCAGTCCAATTGAATTGGATTCAGTTGGGTTTGACCCGATTAGGTTAAGAGTTGACCTAATCGTCAAGATGGTTTGGTCCCTGATTTGATCAGGGGTTGGGCTTAGTCAATTCCTAATTTGATTAGAATTTTATTGATCTTAATTAAGCCTAATTAAGTTGGGTTTAAATTAGTCTAATTGGACCTAACTTATTTGGTTCAATTAGATTGGTTTAAATAATTAAACCACCTTGACCCAATCTCCATGCGCCACCTCACTTCCATTGCACCCATTTGAATTCATGAGAAGGAACTTCTCATGAATTTTTTCCTCACACCAAACCCTCTCCATGCCCCACTTTAATGTGCCAAATGAATGGATAAGGATGATTGGTTGGCCATTCAAATTCAAAATAAATTTTGAATTTGAATGGGCAATCAATCTTTGCAGCTTATCCCTTTTTTTATGCCTCATTTATTATATGAGAAAAAGTTTCTCATGAAATCACTCCATGCACAATTTAAGCCACGCCTCATGCCTTTTGTGGATAAGGGATGAGTTGGTGTCCATTTGAATTCAAAATTTGATTTGAATTGAAATGTGCAATTACTCATCTTTATCCTTTCTTTTGGATAAGATGTTTGACGTTGTTATAAAAGGAGGAGAAGAGTGGGGCATGCAAAAAGAAAATTTTTTGCAGAAAAATTCTGGAGCGTGAGAAGTCTTGTGCGTGAGAAGGAAGTCCATATCCTTCCAAGAGAAAAAGAAAGAAAAGAAAGAAAAGTGGGTGCAAGATTTTCTGTGAGTTTCCTAGAGTTTTAGCCTGGGGTTCGGGAAGTGAGAAAGTGAGCTACGAGTGTTGTGAGCCCACAAAATCTCAGGGAGATCTTCAACATCCTCTCAAGCATGTCTGTTGATGATCCAGAGCATCCAAAGAATTGACAGACATCGATCGAAGGAGTTCGATCAACATCCACCGTCAAAAGGGCTCTACAACGAGCTAGCACTTGTGAGGAGTCGATCAGACCGAGAGCTTCGTGTAGACGATCCGCATAGGTCAGACACGCTATGTGGCTGCATCGTGATGATCAAACTTTTTTGATGGTGATCAGATTACGGTGATCTACTACCCGCACAAAGGTATTGTGTTCTAAACACATTACAGAAAAGTGTTTATTGTTCGAATTTGAATTTCAAATTTAAATGCATGCATGCTATATATCATATTTAGATCCTAATGTAGGATAAATTCATGTTAATTAATTAGATTAATTAATATTTTTTTACTGTAAAATCATGATTTTGAAAAAAATTTAAAATTATCATTTTACCCCTGCACTGAATTTCTCCACAGTCAGAGGCCTCACTGAAGCAGTGCAGGCCATGCAGCGGTAGTAGCAATAGCCGTAGTTGTTAGTGCAGTTAGAAAGAGCATCGTCGGAGCTCCAAGATCTGGCAGTGGGGTGGGCCACTTGGACCAGTCATCCTATCTTCCCCGATAAGGGGAATCCAAGGGTGGAGAGCCCCCGGTCTGATCACGATTCTACTCCTAGAGGATCCCTACCTCCACTCTACCAGAAGACCCTCGAGACTCGCAGTCGAGAGGACCTCCTGTATCGAAGGCTCCAGGAGATGAACCGATGGATCGAAGAGCTCCGCCACGCTCCCCCTACTTATGGTGAGGACATCTGACTAACCCTCCTTTCTCTCAAATGATCATACAGGAACCGATCCCGCCAAACTTCAAGCTCCCCCAATTCAAAAGCTACGATGGGACTTCAAATCCGATTGACCACCTGGAGGCCTTCCGGACAATGATGCTGCTCCATGGTGCGCCAGACGCCATCCTGTGCCAAGCTTTCCCATCCACTCTGAAGGGAGCAGCAAGGAACTGGTACTCAACATTGAAGTCGGGTACCATCTTCTCCTTTGACCAGATGAGCCACCAGTTTATGGCTCATTTTGTTAGCAGCCGGCATCTCCGAAGTGGCTCAAAGTCCCTCATCAACATCAAGCAAAGGGAGGGGGAATCCATCCGAGCTTACGTCAATCATTTCAACGTCGCCGCATTGGAGGTCCAAAACTTGGACCAATCGGTTGCAATGGCCACCCTGAAGGGCGATCTTCAGAAGAACGATCTTTTATTTTCCCTGAAAAAAAAGTATCCCAGGGACTTTGCTGATTTGCTGGCTCGGGCCAAAGGATATGCCCGAGCAGAAGAAGCCTTCAAGATGAAGGATGAGGAGACTGCGAAGGAGCAGCAGGCGGGAGACTCGAGCGAGCCCATAGTTGAAAAAGGGCCAAGTGAAGCTCGGCCGCATTTTCGAACTCCTCTCAGACACAGGCGTGTTCGGACTCCTCCCCGAGCTCGTAAGCAGAGAAGCCTGAACCGCAGAGTTCGGCAGAGCTCTCCCTCCGAAAGATTCCACAGTTACACCCCTCTCAACACATCAAAAACTCAAGTGTTGATGGAGGTTAGGGAGCAGCTGCCAAGGCCGGAAAGGATGCGCTCGTACCCCGAAAAGTGCAACCCGAACAAATTCTGCCTCTATCACCGCGACCACGACCACGACACGGAAGAATGCATGCAGCTCCGATATGAAATTGAGGAGCTCATCAGGCGAGGTCGGCTCGACAGATTCATTCGACGCCGACCTGAAGGTAGGGAAGACCGGCTTAGGGCCCTGCCGCAGCCGGAGCAGCCAAGGAGGGAAGAGCAACCTGAAGATCGGCCCCTGATTGAGATTATCAACTCCATCTCAGGAGGACCCCGATGGGGAGCAGACCTTCCGCGGCTATAGGGTTCGAAAAATCTATGAATGTATTACTAACAACTTTGCCCTAAATAAATTTTTTTTTAATATTCGTGTATTTTTCATTTGGCATAAGTTTATAATGGCAGGAAGTAACTCCCCCATACAAACGAAATTAAGTATGTTAGGGACAAGAGGAGAACCTCGTTCTAACATGAGCAAAGATGAAGGCCCGATTTCTTAAAGACCGGATGGGGGGAGAGGCCCTTGCATCGGCCCTTATATGCCCCCACAGCCTTGTTAGGAACAGGAGGAGGACCTCATCCTAACATGAGCAAAGTCGAAGGCCCGATCTCTTAAAGACCGGATGGGGGGAGAGGCCCTTGCAACGGCCCTTATGTGCCCCCACAGCCTTGTTAGGAATAGGAGGACCTCGTCCTAACATGAGCAAAGTCGAAGGCCCGATCTCTTAAAGACCGGACGGGGGGAGAGGCCCTTGCAACGGCCCTTATGTGCCCCCATAGCCTTGTTAGGAACAGGAGGAGGACCTCATCCTAACATGAGCAAATTCAAAGGCCCAGTCTCTTAAAGATCGGACGGAGGGAGAGGCCCTTGCAACGGCCCTTATGTGCCCCCACAGCCTTATTAGGAATAGGAGGAGAACCTCGTCCTAACATGAGCAAAGTCGAAGGCCTGGTTACTTAAAGACCGGATGGGGGGAGAGGCCCTTGCAACAGCCCTTATGTGCCCCCACAGCCTTGTTAGGAATAGGAGGAGAACCTCGTCCTAACATGAGCAAAGTCGAAGGCTCGATTACTTAAAGATCGGATAGGGGGAGAGGCCCTGGCAGCGGCCCTTGCATGCCCCTACAACCCTGTTAGGAACAGAAAGAGAACCTCATCCTAACATGAGCTGAAATTGACCATCGGGAACAAGAAGTAAACCTCATCCTGACATAAACAAAGGCTCGGTCGATAGAGACCGGACAAGGAGGAAAGCCTCCTCAATGGCCCCTCTACACTCTCATGACCCCGTCAAGAGTAGAGGGAAGACCCTCACTCGAACACAGAAGAAAAGGAGAGATGAAAAGAGAAAATGATGAACTACGCCAGCGATAAGTGAAAAACGAACTATATCAAAGGCACAAGGGACCTTGTCTCAACGAGGAAGAAAATTTTTGTCGAAACTCTCTAGTCCCTAAGGGCAAATCAATATAGCGACGACCTAGAATCTTCAAGCAACATCAACGTCCAACAAGATGAAAGACAAAAGAAGCTCAGTAAACAACGACCCAAAGCAAAAATAGATGAGGTAATGAGAAAAATCCCATTTCATTTCATTAGTAAAGCGTGCATTATGAAGCCTTTGAAGGCCGAGACTCAGCAAACCTCACCTCAACAAGGAAGAAGACCCTTATCGAAAATCTCCGATCCCAAAGGGCGAATCAGCATAGCGACGATCGAGAATCTTCAAACAACGTCGACGTCGAACAGGATGAAAGACAAAAGAAGTTCGGTAAACGACAACTCAACACCAAAATAGACAAGATAATAGACAACTCCATTTCCATTTTATTGGTGAAGTACATATTACAAAGTCCTGAAGGCCAAATACAAAAAGGAAAATGACTAGAGTAAAAAAAAAAAGGGAATATAAAAAAAAGAGAAGAAAGGAGCTCTAAGGAAGCCCGACTTCTTCCAACTTCGAGCTCTCGATCTCAGTCCTTATTAGGGATTGCCGTAAGCTTTCAACTTCTTCCCTTAGTTCCATCTTTCTCAGCAGCATATCCCGGTACATCTGGTGGAACCACCGGCTCTCGCCCTCCGACTCTCGAAGCCTCTTTCTCAGGATCTCAGACTCTGCCTCGGCATCTTTGACCGCCTGCTGCTCATGGACCAGCTGAATCTTCAGCCGTTGCAGTTCAGCCTCCCCCTGCCTAAGGGCCATGGACAATTCTGCCATAGTCCCCCTCAAAAAGCAGAGCTCGTCAGAGCCTTGTGCAGAGGCGAGCTGGGCTCTCTCAGATAGCTGCCTCCGAAGGCAGGCAACTTCGTCGGTCACCGTCTGGAGCTTTTTTCGGTAGTCCTCTACTTGCCTACTCCAACCGACTCGATAGGCGTCGTAGTTCGCCTCAGCATCCTGCAGCTATTTTTGAAGGTCGAAGAGCTTCTGCGACCAGTCTCGATCGCGGTCGGCTTGGACTGTGAGTCAGGATGAGCTCCCTTCCAACTGGCCGATCTTCTTCCGTGCGGCCACCAGTTCGACTTCAAGGGAGCTGATCTTGAAAGCCTGAGCCCAAGATCGATCGCTGGCATATTTTCGGAGTTCCTTAAGCTCCGTAATGAAGTCGGCCTTCTTCCGGGTGAATTCCATGAGCCCCTTTTTATGGAGGTCCTAAAGACGAACAGCCTCTGCAGTGACTTCCGAATGGCTCTTCCTCAATCGGTGAAGTTCATCCTCCAGCTTCTTGGATTTCTTCGTCAACTGACGAACTTCTCTTCTGAGGTCTCAGATCGTTGACTTTAGAGGAATCCCCTGTGGCAGGGGGAGAGCTTCGGCAGGGCACTGTCGTTGGGAGACAAGAGCGCCATGACTCAGATTAGTACAAGAAGATAAAAGAGAAGGAAAAGAATACAGAAAAAAAAAAGAGGGGGCCCTCTGTAAAGAAGATTTCGATTTCATTGATTAAATAATTTTCAAGTACAAGGCAACGAAGAAAAATCACCACAAAGGAAAAATACAAAGCTAGAGGTTTCGGACCTCTGGGGCAGAAGTAGAGGGGCTCGACATCCCCGAAAGATCGTCAACGGCAGCCACAGCGGTCGACGAGGTCCCGGCTGGGGGGACCGGCAGCGGCTTCGGATGGTCCGACTTCATCATCAGATGCCTCGTTCAGGAAGTCGAGATCCAATTCGAGAAACCTCCCAGCCACCTTCTCTTGGCAGAGTTTGAAACCCTTGATGAAGGCTTCCTAGCCGAACTGGACCTTTAGATCCTCCATCTCAGAGGAGGCCTTGAACTCCTCCACTGCTTGGGCCCTTGCCTCCGAGACCAGGGATGGGATACGTGCTTTTAGCTCGAAACCTGCGCCTTCAACTCGAAAACCTGCACCTTCAATGCGGAGACCTCGGCCTCAGCCTTCCCTCTCTCCTCCTCCAAGACGGTCCTCAGATCGAACGAGGTTTGTCCCTCCTTTTCTAGCACCTCCCGGAGACTTAGGACCTCGGCGATCTTCTCCTTGAGGTGGACGGCCCCAACCAGGCGACCTTCCTCTGCACGAGCTGCCTCCCTCTAGGCAATCTTCACCGCCTCGATGTTGGCGACAAGCTGGTGCCCAATCTGTAAGAAAGGTCGGGGAGTCAATATAAAGGCTGAAGAATAAATTAAGAAGCAGGAAGGAGGAAAAAGATGACTTAACCTACTTCGAAGAAAGATCCCAGAGAGTCCCAGACCTGCAGCTCGGGATCGGCTAGGACGATCCTCTTGACGACCTCGGACAGAATGCACCCTTCGACCAGCCTCTTTATTAGGTCCCTGTTGTTGAAGGGATTTCCCCCCAGATCTTCCTCGAAGCCGTCGGCCCCCTCGATGGCAACCTTGCGACTGCGGCTCCTCCGGGCCAGGGTCTTCTTTCTCCTCTCCCTTCGGCCCCGGGTGCCCCCTCGGGATGAACCTTTGAGCGGGATCCTCGTCGGGGGGCTCCTTGAAAGGGCTCGGGGGACTTCGGGTTCGGCGTCGGAAGGACTTCGACGGCAACGGCCACCGGAGCAGGCGCGTCCGAGCTTGTCCCTTCTGTCCTGGCTTTCTTCACCAACACCGAAGTCG